>NC_134359.1:14285185-14585185 GCF_048569485.1 Anomaloglossus baeobatrachus | reverse complement strand
CTTTCTATTGAGTCCATCTTTGGTGGTACCATCGTTCAGATAGCCTTGAGCAATTCCACCAATCAAAACTTATCACTAGTCACTATGACATGCCAAAGTTTACTAAAAGTGCAGCTACATTTTCAGGGATTTCTAGGACCAGTTATTAGTGGCCGATCTGTATCAAAACTTGATTAGCGAGGATCAAGTCAAGTAGATGTGGCCGGTCTGGGTGGGTCACCGTGTTGGTGCAGATCTATGGTGCGACGATTTTTACTGTACCTTACGGGGGGGGCCACAATCACAAGTTTAGTATAAAATGTAACCCACCATATCGGGAGAATTTATGGAAACCTTTTTCATGATAGCTTATTTTGACGGCCCCTCCGCTTCCAAATACTGATGTTTTTAGTTTGGCGTTCTGATATTTTGAAGCGTGTAGATATCCTACTTGTATCTTTAAGATGTTGCATGTAAGATAAGAAGTCGTATAAGAGGATAAGCAATGTATGATTCTTTTCGGCACGCTCACCCAACATCACCTATTTTTGGGGGAGTTACCTTTCCGTATGTTTTTTTTTGCCCGTAGGCATTCTGGTTAGTTACCTGGCAAGGAATCAGTGCAAGGATCTGCAAGGAATTAGCTTAGTCACTTCTAATAAGAAGACTGACAATCCTCGGAGGAGATGTGGTCCTCTCCGGAGAGGTTCATGCGAGGACAGCGAGCTTCATTAGGATGGCTGCTGAGTAAGGGGACAAAAAAACGTTGTGAGTTCATTGAACCCCGCACGGAGGAGACTTTCATTTACGTTCCCTCTGGTCAAGTGCTAGGAACACGGCTTCCTTTGAATGATGAGAATTCCGAGTTCTATCTATAAAACTCCTCTCTGTTTGCCTCCGCGGGTCTCCCACTGACTCCACACAATTATTATACTTCTAAACAACTTTTATCGCAGTTATAAACAACTGGAAGTGATTAAAAGTTTTCTCAGATGAAGATTAAATCGTTCATAGCAACCTGGAGAATGGAGAGAAGAATGCTTACGAGTGTAAAATGCACAGAAGAAAGACGGCAGAGCTGAAAAGCTTCCAGACGACCCACGGCGCTCTGCTCCTACAGTATACAGGCGGCGGAGGGGGGATAGGCTTTACTTAAAGGGAATGTCTCATGCACCAAATTGTGGGGTCAATTATTAGATTTCAGAAAAATGATCATTCTGCTCTATGTGTTATTTTTACTTTTCTTTTTAAAAAAAATTCAGTGGCAGTCATATTGGACACACATTTTTATACTGTATCATCTATATATACAGTGTAGAGATAATGCGCTGCTTTATGACAGCTGGAAAGATTTTTAGTTAACTGAGAAATGTCAAAGATTACTAAAGATGTCAGGAAGTGAGAGAAGCAGAAGTGACAGGAATTAAAAAGAATGAAATGACTCTGCACATTCTGTCACAGGGTATACAGCAAAGATGATGGAAGACACAGAAAGGATCAGCTAATTCAGGCTGCTCATCCCGGGCCAATCCAGATTAGAAGTCCAGTGAGCAAACTAAGATAGTTGTCAATCATCCAAGGAGGCCATATGCAAGGAGGAGTCCAAAGAAGAGGCCACATGTAAGGAGGAGTCTAGAGAAGAGGCCACATGTAAGGAGGAGTCTAGAGAAGAGGCCACATGTAAGGAGGAGTCCACAGAAGAGGCCACATGTAAGGAGGAGTCTAGAGAAAAGGCCACATGTAAAGAGGAGTCCAGTGAGGTCACATGTAAGGAGGAGTCCAGTGAGGTCACATGTCAGGAGGAGTCCAGTGAGGTCACATGTCAGGAGGAGTCCAGTGAGGTCACATGTAAGGAGGAGTCCAGTGAAGAGGTCACATGTAAGGAGGAGTCCAGTGAGGTCACATGAAAGGAGGAGTCCAGTGAGGTCACATGTAAGGAGTAGTCCAGTGAGGTCACATGTAAGGAGGAGTCCAATGAGGTCACATGTAAGGAGGAGTCCAGTGAGGTCACATGTAAGGAGGAGTCCAGTGAGGTCACATGTAAGGAGTAGTCCAGTGAGGTCACATGTAAGGAGGAGTCCAGTGATGTCACATGTAAGGAGGAGTCCAGTGAGGTGACATGTAAGGAGGAGTCCAGTGATGTCACATGTAATCAGGAGTCTAGTGATGTCACATGTAAGGAGTAGTTCAGTGAGGTCACATGTCAGGAGGAGTCCAGTGAGGTCACATGTAAGGAGGAGTCCAGTGAGGTCACATGTAATCAGGAGTCCAGTGAGGTCACATGTCAGGAGGAGTCCAGTGAGGTCACATGTCAGGAGGAGTCCAGTGAGGTCACATGTCAGGAGGAGTCCAGTGAGGTCACATGTCAGGAGGAGTCCAGTGAGGTCACATGTAAGGAGGAGTCCAGTCATGTCACATGTAAGGAGGAGTCCAGTGAGGTCACATGTAATCAGGAGTCCAGTGAGGTCACATGTAATCAGGAGTCCAGTGAGGTCACATGTAAGGAGGAGTCCAGTGAGGTCACATGTAAGGAGGAGTCCAGTGAGGTCACATGTAAGGAGGAGTCCAGTGAGGTCACATGTAAGGAAGAGTCCAGTGATGTCACATGTAAGGAGGAGTCCAGTGAGGTCACATGTAAGGAGGAGCCCAGTGAGGTCACATGTAAGGAGTAGTCCAGTGAGGTCACATGTAAGGAGGAGTCCAGTGATGTCACATGTAAGGAGGAGTCCAGTGAGGTCACATGTAAGGAGTAGTCCAGTGAGGTCACATGTAAGGAGGAGTCCAGTGAGGTCACATGTAAGGAGTAGTCCAGTGAGGTCACATGTAAGGAGGAGTCCAGTGAGGTCACATGTAAGGAGGAGTCCAGTGATGTCACATGTAATCAGGAGTCTAGTGATGTCACATGTAAGGAGTAGTCCAGTGAGGTCACATGTCAGGAGGAGTCCAGTGAGGTCACATGTAATGAGGAGTCCAGTGATGTCACATGTAATCAGGAGTCCAGTGAGGTCACATGTAAGGAGGAGTCCAGTGAGGTCACATATAAGGAGGAGTCCAGTGAGGTCTCATGTAATCAGGAGTCCAGTGAGGTCACATGTAAGGAGGAGTCCAGTGAGGTCACATGTCAGGAGGAGTCCAGTGAGGTCACATGTAAGGAGGAGTCCAGTGAGGTCACATATAAGGAGGAGTCCAGTGAGGTCACATATAAGGAGGAGTCCAGTGAGGTCACATGTAATCAGGAGTCCAGTGAGGTCACATATAAGGAGGAGTCCAGTGAGGTCACATATAAGGAGGAGTCCAGTGAGGTCACATATAAGGAGGAGTCCAGTGAGGTCACATGTAATCAGGAGTCCAGTGAGGTCACATGTAAGGAGGAGTCCAGTGAGGTCACATGTCAGGAGGAGTCCAGTGAGGTCACATGTCAGGAGGAGTCCAGTGAGGTCACATGTAATCAGGAGTCCAGTGAGGTCACATGTCAGGAGGAGTCCAGTGAGGTCACATGTAATCAGGAGTCCAGTGAGGTCACGTATAAGGAGGAGTCCAGTGAGGTCACATGTAAGGAGGAGTCCAGTGAGGTCACATGTAAGGAGGAGTCCAGTGAGGTCACATGTAATCAGGAGTCCAGTGAGGTCACATGTAATCAGGAGTCTAGTGAGGTCACGTATAAGGAGGAGTCCAGTGAGGTCACATGTAAGGAGGAGTCCAGTGAGGTCACATGTAAGGAGGAGTCCAGTGAGGTCACATATAAGGAGGAGTCCAGTGAATGGTCACAGAGAGCTGTCCATCACCAAGTTGAACCACTTACTGGACTGCTAACAATTGAAAATCAAGAATTTGTGATTTAAATAAATAAAATGCAACATGCACTACTCAGGAAACGTTTGGGATATTTGGCTTTCGGGTGAAATTTCAGGATGACACTACAATGACCTCTGACCTTCTCAGGTGACCTTATTGTGACCTCTAATATTTTGAATGCTCCCGTCCAACTGTTGAATGTTTCAGGATGTCCCTGTAACCTGACCATTTTACATACATTTCACCCGACAGCAAAATATCCCTATGTTTTTATGAGTCGTGTATCTGAATCTTTACCTATAGACTGACACATTAATCTGCTGATTGTCTATAATGCTGAATGTACACGACCGTCCCCCGCAAAGCAACAAAACAAAAGTGACAGAAAGCAACACTGCAAAGAGCAAAAAGCGAACAGTGACCCATGTAACAAAATGTAAGTATGTCTTGTACAATACGTGTAATGATGACACCCTGGAGTGCAATTGTCTGAGCGTTACAGTAGCCAGATACAGCCGATCCCTCTGACCACCGCGGCTGAGCCTTTCTGTTAAAGCATTGATTTCCCATAGGGACCTATAGAAAACCAAATTTAACCCAAATATGTCAATATGTTTCAAAAAGTTGACATTCTAAATGTAACTCTTAACTTGTTGGTCAGTAAGCTTGTCAAGAATGACATTGCGCACATGGTCCCGTAACACTTTGTTGGTTGTATATATTGCTGATATTATATTGAATGACATTATTCTATATTACTCGTATTTGTGTTTTTTGTTTCTGCTATTATACCTCATGGTGGATTATTTACAGTAAAGAACTCACAGCCAATCCAACTATAGCAATTTGTTATCTTAAGGCCTAAAATTCAAGAATCTGTATAGTGGCTGAGGCTCCATTTTGCTAATACAAAGTAACAAGTTCCCTAAATTGATATAGAGGGAATTTATCGAGACTCGGGCGCCAGTGTTATGATGCAAAACAAGTCATACATTTTGCAGCAGAGTTCAAAGAGATGTATAGAAGGGGTTAACGCCGCGCATCAGCCAATATGAAACTGTAGAGGAGTTGATAAATGATAATTTTCTTTTTATTTCATCGGTATACGTGTTTCGAGGTTAAAAACCTCTTCCTCAGGACCAGTACATCAACAAAAAGCCTTTGGACACCTTCTCATTCAAAGAGTTTTCTTTATTTTCATGACTCTGAAAATTGTAGATTCACATTGAAGGCATCAAAACTATGAATTACCACATGTGGAATGAAATACTTAACAAAAAAGTGTGAAACATCTAATAATATGTCTTATATTCTAGGTTCTTCACAGTCGCCGCCTTTTGCTTTGATTACTGCTTTGCACACTCTTGGCATTCTTTTGATGAGCTCCAGAGGTAGTCACCGGAAATGGTTTTCACTTCACAGGTGCGCCCTGTCAGGTTTAATAAGTGGGATTTCTTGCCTTATAAATGGGGTTGGGACCATCAGTTGTGTTGTGCAGACGTCTGGTGGAGACACAGCTGATAGTCCTACTGAATAGACTGTTAGAATTTGTATTATGGTTAGAAAAAAGCAGCTAAGTAAAGAAAAACGAGTGGCCATCATTACTTTAAGAAATGAAGGTTAGTCAGTCCGAAAAATTGGGAAAACTTTGAAAGTGTCCCCACGTGCAGTGGCAAAAACCATCAAACGCTACAAAAAAACTGGCTCACACGAGGATTGCCCCAGGAAAGGAAGACCAAGAGTCACCTCTGCTGCGGAGGATAAGTTTATCCGAGTCACCATTGTCAGAAATTGCAGGTTAACAGCAGCTCAGATTAGAGACCAGGTCAATGCCACACAGAGGTCTAGCAGCAGACACATCTCTAGAACAACTGTTAAGAGGAGACTTTGTGCAGCAGCCTTCATGGTAAAATAGCTGCTAGGAAACCACAGCTAAGGACAGGCAACAAGCAGAAGAGACTTGTTTGGGGTAAAGAACACAAGGAATGGACATTAGACCAGTGGAAATCTGTGCTTAAGTCTGATGAGTCCAAATTTGAGATCTTTGGATCCAACCACCGTGTCTTTGTAGAAAAGGTGAACGGATGGACTCTACATGGCTGGTTCCCACCGTGAAGCATGGAGGAGGAGGTGTGATGGTGTGGGGGGGCTTTGCTGGTGACACTGTTGGGGATTTACTCAATATTGAAGGCATACTGAACCAGCATGGCCACCACAGCATCTTGCAGTGGCGTGCTATTCCATCCAGTTTGCGTTTAGTTGGACCATCATTTATTTTTTAACAGCACAATGACCCCAAACACACCTCCAGGCTGTGTAAGGGCTATGTGACTAAGAAGGAGAGTGATGGGGTGCTACGCCAGATGACCTGGCCTCCACAGCCACCAGACCTGAACCCAATCGAGATGGTTTGGGGTGAGCTGGACCGCAGAGTGAAGGCAAAAGGGCCAACAAGTGCTAAGCATCTCTGGGAACTCCTTCAAGACTGCTGGAAGACCATTTCCGGTGACTACCTCTTGAAGCTCATCAAGAAAATGCTAAGAGTGTGCAAAGCAGTAAAGAAAGCAAAAGGGGGCTACTGTGAAGAACCTAGAATATAACACATATTTTCAGTTGTTTCACACTTTTTTATTATTTCATTCCACATGTGATAATTCATAGTTTTGATGCCTTCAATGTGAATCTACAATTTTCAGAGTCATGAAAATAAAGAAAACTCTTTGAATGAGAAGATGTGTCCAAACGTTTGGTCTGTACTATATATATATATATTAAAATAAATATATAATATAATTTTTTGAAAGCATGACATTTATTAATAAGTGTAATTGAGTTTTTCAAGCATTAAACTCAATTCTGAAATTCTGATAAAACTCCAAAGTTTAGTAATAAAATGCAAGTTTCCTGTTGCCACCATTAGGGGGAGCTAATGTTCTGACTACTTGCTTGGCTATTGTTTACTTCAGTGTATACACAGTATGCGGTCACCTCCCCCTAGTGGTAGCTGCTGGGAAATACACTTTTTCATGTAACTACAAGGGATTTGTCACTTTGTAGTAAAAAATACGCTCATCAGCTACGACATAGACTACATTGTACAATAATACGTATGACCCCTCTGACCTCGGAGAATGTTCTGCTGATGCTTCCATCAATTTTAATCACAAATTTCTATTATATTGTGTTTATTTTGCTAAAGACCATTGGAAATAAAAATCATGTTATCAACACAAACTGAAAAGAAGTCATCAAGGCGAAGCTGCAACACAAAGGAAAAAGAAAAGAATTCCTTCGCCGTGCGAGCGTCATCGTTCTGGCCACGAAAACAAACTGGCACAAGAGCTCAATTAAGTGAAGAATAGAAGTCATCATTCGTCCATGATGAGGAACCAATTAGCCCAATCTGACCCCAGCAGCAGAACAGGGGCAGCGCAGGTAGAGCGTGCGCCATCACCGAATCTCCTAATGCCCAATTAGGAAATTCTGGCACAAAAGCTGAACCTCCTAATAACGGACGCGATAATCTGCAGCGGCTGCACCCACAATGCAACACCCAGTGACTCCAGGAACTACAGAGCAAGAATCCATTCACTTCCATCAAATCTTCATCATTAACGCAAAATGAACATTTACTGCTCCACTCCCCTCAGATTACAGCGGAGCGTGGGGGGAAAAGCAGAAGAAGCAGCAAAGATTACACCAGTGGTGGAAAAAAGTCAAGAAAAATATCTCAAAACCGTCTCCAGGGCTAGTAATGTCCATATTGTATGTGGTATTATAGTAGTTATATTCTTGTACATAGGGGCAGTATTATAGTAGTTATATTCTTGTACATAGGGGCAGTATTATAGTAGTTATATTCTTGTACATAGGGGCAGTATTATAGTAGTTATATTCTTGTACATAGGGGCAGTATTATAGTAGTTATATTCTTGTACATAGGGGCAGTATTATAGTAGTTATATTCTTGTACATAGGGGCAGTATTATAGTAGTTATATTCTTGTACATAGGGGCAGTATTATAGTAGTTATATTCTTGTACATAGGGGCAGTATTATAGTAGTTATATTCTTGTACATAGGGGCAGTATTATAGTAGTTATATTCTTGTACATAGGGGCAGTATTATAGTAGTTATATTCTTGTACATAGGGGCAGTATTATAGTAGTTATATTCTTGTACATAGGGGACAGTATTATAGTAGTTATATTCTTGTACATAGGGGCAGTATTATAGTAGTTATATTCTTGTACATAGGGGCAGTATTATAGTAGTTATATTCTTGTACATAGGGGCAGTATTATAGTAGTTATATTCTTGTACATAGGGGCAGTATTATAGTAGTTATATTCTTGTACATAGGGGCAGTATTATAGTAGTTATATTCTTGTACATAGGGGCAGTATTATAGTAGTTATATTCTTGTACATAGGGGCAGTATTATAGTAGTTATATTCTTGTACATAGGGGCAGTATTATAGTAGTTATATTCCTGTATATAGGGGCAGTATTATAGTAGTTATATTCTTGTACATAGGAGCAGTATTATAGTAGTTATATTCTTGTACATAGGGGGCAGTATTATAGCAGTTATATTTTTGTACATAGGGGCAGTATTATAGTAGTTATATTCTTGTACATAGGGGGCAGTATTATAGTAGTTATATTTTTGTACATAGGGGCAGTATTATAGTAGTTATATTCTTGTACATAGGAGCAGTATTATAGTAGTTATATTCTTGTACATAGGGGGCAGTATTATAGTAGTTATATTCTTGTACATAGGAGCAGTATTATAGTAGTTATAGTCTTGTACATAGGAGGCAGTATTATAGTAGTTATATTCTTGTACATAAGGGGCAGTATTATAATAGTTATATTCTTGTACATAGGAGCAGTATTATAGTAGTTATATTCTTGTATATAGGGGGCAGTATTATAGTAGTTATATTTTTGTACATAGGGGCAGTATTATAGTAGTTATATTCTTGTACATAGGGACAGTATTATAGTAGTTATATTCTTGTATATAGGGGCAGTATTATAGTAGTTACATTCTTGTATATAGGGGCAGTATTATAGTAGTTATATTCTTGTACATAGGGACAGTATTATAGTAGTTATATTCTTGTACATAGGGGGCAGTATTATAGTAGTTACATTCTTGTATATAGGGGCAGTATTATAGTAGTTATATTCTTGTACATAGGGACAGTATTATAGTAGTTATATTCTTGTATATAGGGGCAGTATTATAGTAGTTATATTCTTGTACATAGGGGCAGTATTATAGTAGTTATATTCTTGTACATAGGGGGCAGTATTATAGCAGTTATGTTCTTGCATATGGAGGCAGTATTATTGTAGCTATTCTTTAACTTGTCCTTTTACACACATATAGACTATTTAAGGCACAATTGTATTTATTTCGTCACCTTCCTATTTCTGGAGATGATCTATTGCTAATTTCTGTACATAATATTCTGCATTAGAGATGATTATTGGGGTTGGGGCCACTTTTCGCTGTTCTTGCCTCTTGCACCGCAGTCAGTGTGAGCCCCAGATCCCTAATCATATGTTCGTACTATCGTAAACTTCAAAGTAGGAGCTTATTTTCTAATTTCTTTTTTATTCTTCAGTTTCCAGAACTTGTTTTTATTTGCTCGTCCAAAAGATAACATTTCTCTAACGATATTTACAATTTCCTAATAAAGGCTGAGACCTCTGATCCCAACATTTGGAGCAGCCTTTTCCATGTGACTGGTCGTCCCATTAATCACGATAACACAAGCACATGGCTGCGCTGAAGGTGGAAATCCCATTACTTTGCATTTTTCGTTCCTACATTTGTCCACAGAATCACCGTTGACATCATCCAGAAGTCACATATTGTAAACATTGCAAAGGTCAAAATTCACATTACAAAGAGGAAACCAAAAAACCCAAAATCTAAAGATCAGCAATTAAAATGGAAAAAGTGCACCTAGAATTGTACAGTCATAAAGCAGTGATAGCCAACTTGTGACTCTTCAGCTGTTGCAGTACTACAACTACCAGCATGTCCTGAGAGCTGGTAACTAGTGATGAGCGAGTACTAAAATGCTCGGGAGCTTGAGGCTCGGGCCGAGCATCTCAAAATACTCGTGTACTCGGCCCGAGCACCGAGCCCAATGTTATCCTATGGGAGACCCGAGTATTTTTGTGAAATGACCACCGGCAGCATGGAGAAACCATAAAAATGTAAATTAAAAAAAAAACGTGCGTGTGTGTGTAAGCGTGCATATATATACACGCGGAGTGGAGTGCGGGAGGGGCCGTAGCCGAGCGGGGAAGTGTCGGGCTAAAGGCACGGTCACGCTGTGCGGGCTGGCCAATCACTGCAATTCCACAACAGGGCTGTGGCATTGCAGTGGTCTGCCAGCCAATCCCTGCATAAGGGATGGCTGTAAAAAGAGCGCCAACATGAAGACCACGAGTACAGCACGAGTATCGCGAGATTACTCGGTCCCCGCCGAGTAGCCCGAGTACAGTGATACTCGTGCGAGTACCGAGTATTAACAAGCATACTCGCTCATCACTACTGGTAACTAGTGATGAGCGAGCATGCTTGTAACTACTCGGTACTCGCACGAGTATCGCTGTACTCGGGCTGCTCGGCGGGGACCGAGTAAACTCGCGATACTCGTGCTGTACTCGTGGTCTTCATTTCTGCATGTTGGCGCTCTTTTGAGAGCCAGCCCTCATGCAGGGATTGGCTGGCAGACCACTGCAATGCCACAGCCCTGTTAGTTGTGGAATTGCAGTGATTGGCCGGCCTGGACAGCGTGACCGAGCCTTTATACCGGCCGGCGCGCTGTGCTCTGCTCACAGCTATTCTGACAGTCAGTGCAGGGAGAGTGTCGCTGATTCAGGGAAAGCTTTGCGGCCCTTTATAGTTAGTTCCGGAGCAGGGCTGCAAACAGTGTGACCAGAAGTCCTTCTCAGGACTATTCTAGTTGTATACAGGCAGGCAGGGTATAGCCAGGTCGGAGTACAGTAGCAGAGTCCTTCTCAGGACTATTGTTGCTATATACAGGCAGGGTATAGCCGTGTCGGAGTACAGGCTAGTGACCAGAAGAGTCCTTGTCAGGACTATTGTAGCAGTATACAGGCAGGCAGGCAGGCAGGCAGGGTATATAGCCATTCCTAGTGGTGACCGTATACCAGCCTTCATCATATCTGGGGCTGGTGTACACAGTGTAAAACAGTCCAGATAGTGTCAGACTTCTCAGTAATTGTCGCTCCTAAAAACCAGTTAGGTTCTTATTGCGTCCGTGCTTGCATTTAAAAACAGCACGTGTGTGGCAGTCGGTGGCAGGGTACAGGTGCGCGTTTTGCACAAACTATTATATAACGCACAAGTCTAGTGTATAATACACATCAGTCAGCAGTGTCTGATAGTGTCAGACTTCTCAGTAATTGTCGCTCCTAAAAACCAGTTAGGTTCTTATTGCGTCCGTGCTTGCATTTAAAAACCGCACGTGTGTGGCAGTCGGTGGCAGCGTCAGGCTCCATATTGTCCCTGGATAGAGACGTGCATGAGGGCCTGTAAACATGAAGTGCCCATTGTAAGGAAGTGGGTCTATTGTAGTATAGCCCTTAGGCAGGGCAGCCAAAAATTTGGAGGCTCCACATTGTCCCTGGATAGAGATGTGCATGAGGGCCTCAAAACATTGTTCCCATTGCAAACGAGCGGGTCTCCTGTCGTTGTAATGCCCATTCAGAAAGAATGGGCGAAAAAATTTACCACTGGGGGTATACCTGAAACAACGGCTTAACTATTGTAACGGTCCTCATGATGGCGCATGAGGAGAAGGAGGAGCAGTCCAGCGATTAGCCAAAGTCCAGAAGTGTGTTACCATGGGTGAGTGGAGGTACATGGCAAATTCCCGTTACAAACTTTAAATTCCGCTGTAATTTGCTGTTGGTGTGTGTGGTGAAGTCTGGCCCAATCCAACCCTTGTTCATCTTGATCAGAGTCAGCTTGTCAGCATTTTCAGTTGACAGGCGGGTGCGTTTATCTGTAATGATTCCACCTGCGGCACTAAAAACACGCTCTGACAAAACGCTAGCGGCAGGGCAGGCCAGGACTTCCAAGGCGTAGAGAGCCAATTCATGCCACGTGTCCAGCTTGGATACACATTAATTGTAAGGCACAGAGGAATGTCGGAGTACAGTTGTTTGATCTGCAAGGTACTCCTTGAGCATCTGGCCAAACTTAGGATTTCTTGTGGCACTACCCCGCACCTCAGGGGCTGTGGTACGTGAGGGGCTGAGAAAACTGTCCCACATCTTAAAGACTGTTCCCCTACCTCTGGCGGATTGGACTTGTGCCCCTCTCGGCTGTACGCCTTGGTTGTCCACTGATTCCTGACCTATGCCGCTAGCGTTTTGTGAGAGGAATGCTTTGCCTACTTCCGTGACTATGGCCTTCTGGAACTGCTGCATTTTTCCTGACCTCTCCGCCTCGGGAATAAGAGACATAAAGTTCTCCTTTTAGCGTGGGTCTAACAGTGTTACCAACCAGTAATGATTGTCGGCCAAGATGTTCTTAACGCAAGGGTCACGAGACAGGCAGCTTACCATAAAGTCAGCCATGTGTGCCAGACTCTTAACAGCCATCACTTCAGTATCCTGACCAACACGATGACTGAACATGCTGTCCTCCTCCTCCTCCTCCTCCTCCTCATCATCTACCCTGTCCTCTGGCCAGCCACGCTGAACCGAGGATATGACTGCATGTCATATCCTCAATTTGGCCAGAGAGTTGCTCCATGTCTTCATCCTCCTCCTCGTCATAGTCCTCCACTGCACGTTGTGATGAGACGAGGCTGGGCTGTGTGTTATCATCACCCACACCCACTACTGTTTCTTGCTCAAACTCATCGCGCTCCGCCTGCAATGCATCATGGTTGTTTTTTGAGCAGAGACCATTTTAGAAGGCAGAGAAGCGGTATGGTGACGCTAATAATGTCGTCATCGCCGCTCACCATCTTGGTGGAGTCCTCAAAGTTTTGGCGGATGGTGCATAGGTCGGACATCCATCTCCACTCCTCAGGTGTTATGTGTGGAGTTTGACCGATTTCCCGACGGCTTAGGTGATGCAGGTACTCAACAACTGCCCTCTTCTGCTCACATATTCTGACCAACTTGTGCAGAGTTGAATTCCAACGCGTGGGGACATCACACACCAGTCTGTGTGCCGGAAGATGCAAACGGCGTCTTAAGGCGGCAAGGCCGGCTGAAGCAGTAGGTGACTTTCGAAAATGTGCAGACAGGCGGCGAACATTTACCAGCAGATCAGACAGCTCTGGGTATGACTTTAGAAACCGCTGAACCACGAGGTTGAGCACATGGGCCACGCATGGAACATGTGTCAGCTGGCCTCGCCTCAAAGCCGCCACCAGGTTCCGGCCATTGTCACACACGACCTTTCCTGGCTTTAGGTTCAGAGTTGTGAGCCAGTGATCTGCCTGCTGTTTCAGAGCTGTCCACACCTCTTCTGCATTGTGGGGTTTGTCACCTATGCAGATTAGCTTCAGCACTGCCTGTTGCCGCTTCGCCGAGGCAGTGCTGCAGTGCTTCTGTGTCGCCCTGGACAAGCCAGGGGCCACAGAGCACAACACTTAAACACCCCACACTCCCTGCAGGCATATCATAGTCAAAACACAAAATCCTTGTTGCCTTCCCCAGGGGCTGTTGTCCACACCAGGGTGTGGAGCCAGGCGGTTGGTCTCCACCCACCGAGGAGGAGGGAAAACACAGGCAGTGAGAGTTAAGCTAAGGAAGTGGAAGGAGGAAAGTAGTAGAGAGGAGAAAAGTGACAGCAAAGAGCCTGAAGTTGGTCCGGGTGTGTGGCCCGGACAGGACAGCAAGGTTGGCAGGATGTGGTGACCGTTTGCAGTGGAGGCCGATTGGAGTCTGCCGTAAGGACCGTGGACGGGTGGTGACCCGGCCGTACCGGACCGGTATACAAAGAGAAGCCAGCACCATTGGCAGAGGACTTTCGGATCCCGGCAAGGCTTGGTGTCGCCGTGAATTTGCCAAATCCGTTAGTGAAGGGAACCTCAGGGTTTCCAAACAGCCAAGTCCAGATAGAAGGCAACCGTACAACCGTGAAGGGGAGACACCGCCACCACCAAGGGCAACCGTCTCCCAGGGCCAGCGCCTGTGGGCAAAAGGGGCTCCTCCGGCCCATATCCAGGTCGGGGAGCGGGTTACCGTTGGGAAACCATCACTACCAACACTTAACTTAGGTGCAGGGAGAGACAGTCATCACTAACCTGCAGGGAGGAACAACCGCAGCCGTCCGAGTGACCCGTCCATCCAGCCACTTGTTTTACCGTGAACTGTGTCATCATCATTGGGCTGAGTGAGTACCTCCGTGCCGTGCGGCACAGCGCTGCCCCTGCGACCCTGCACCTCATCAGGCCCCGCAACCCGCCTGTCATCCATCTCTACCCCATCACCAGGCCCCGGGACAACCAACCCCCCTACCCACGGAGGGGAGAAATAACAACAAAGCTGCTCCCTGTCACAGGCTCCCGGGATCCCCGTCCAGAGCAGCGGTGGTGTCCACACAATCACCACAACCGTGGGTGGCGTCACGGACAATATCCCCAAAACCCAAACCACCCCTTTTCACTCACGGGCGAGTAGCGCCGCTCGAGTCCCCGGGATCCGGCCATCGCTCGAGCCAACGAGCAGCAGCAGCCGTAGAGCAGCGTCAGCCGGACCCGAGCAGTGGGAGAGCGCACCGTCCCCTCCTCCGCCCGCGACACTTCCAGCTTGGGACTGGTGTGGAGGGTAAAGTGGATCAGGATGCGCAGGAGGAGGAGGAGGCTGAGGAGCATGACATTCCGGAGCTGTAGAGTGTGGGTGAAACCCTGACTGAGGTAGGGCCTGCAAAACTTGGTGTGTGAAGGACGTGTTCCGTCCCTCGCTCAGACTGGGTCCCAGCTTGCACAATATTAACCCAGTGTGCCGTCAACGAGATGTAGCGGCCTTGCCCACATGCACTTGTCCACGTGTCTGTGGTTAGGTGGACTTTGGCTGAAACAGCGTTGTTCAGGGCACGTGTGATGTTTTGTGACACGTGGTTATGCAACGCGGGGACGGCACACCGGGAGAAATAGTGGCGGCTGTGGACCGAGTAACGTGGGACAGCTGCCACCATCAGGTCACGGAATGCTTCTGTCTCAACCAGCCTAAAAGGCAACATTTCCAGCGCAAGCAGTCGCGAAATGTTAGCATTTAGAACTGTGGCATGTGGGGTGTTGGCAGTGTATTTGCGCCTGCGTTCAAAGGTTTGCTGAATGGATAACTGAACGCTGCGCTGGGACAAGGACGTGCTTGATGATGGTGTTCTTTCTGCGTAGGCAACTGCAGGTGCAGGAGTGGAGGAGGCTTGTTCGCAGGCAGCATGGACAGGGGATTGGCTCGCATGCACAACCAGCGAAGACGTAGCAGTGACATCAGCAAACACTGCTCCTCGACTCTGTTGTACTTCCCACAAAGTCGGGTGCTTGGCTGACATGTGCCTGATCATGCTGGTGGTGGTCAGGCTGCTAGTTTTGGTACCCCTGCTGATGCTGGCATGGCAGGTGTTGCAAATGGCCTTTTTAGAATCATCTGGAGCCAACTTAAAAAACTGCCAGTGTCAGAGTTCCGGGTTTTCCAGTTTTCTTTTGAAAGAGCTTGCCCTTTGTTAACATGGAGTTTTCTGTTCTGTTGCCCTACTTCCTTTCCATCTGTTTAAAAGCCGCCCCTAAAGCTTAGTCCAGTGCCTGAGTATACTGCTTCCTGTGTGCTCCTGCCCTGCTGCTTTTGGTTCCTGATTGTTATTCGGATCCTCTTGGAAAACAACCGACACCGACTCTGGACTTCATCTGGTATCATCTAGCTGTGCCCGGACTCCGTTTGCCGTCTTTGGTCGGCACTTCTGCCCGGTTCCTTCCGTTTAATACCACTCTGGACTCACATCACGTACGGACATTTTTGGACTTACCTATTGCCCTTTTGTGTCCCGGCTGCTGCGCATTTAGGGCTTCTGGGGTGATTGCCAGACAGTCCCTGTATAGGGGTTCGCTCTTGGTGGTCTCCCTGGGGGAGTCCGGTGCGCGGTCCCGGGAATTCCCTTTCGCTCCGTCCCTGGAAGGTATTTCCTGTATTTATGTTCTACTGTGTTTTTGTTCCGTTTATGTACATATTTGCTGGTTGCATATTATAAACGTCTTGCACCAAGAACTCGTCTCTGGTTGTCATTGCCCTAACACAATCGAAATCCTCAATACATACAATAGTATTACAGCCAGACTCGGGAAGACCTAACATTTGTACAGGCACCTTGTGTCGTGTTGTTCCGGGGAACAGTTGCCTGACGTCTGCCTGTGGCCACCACTCTGCTTCTTACTGCCTGTTGGGATGCTACGCCTCCCTCCCCCTGTGCACTGCTGTCCTCGCTCTGCATATCCTCCTGCCAGGTTGGGTCAGTTACTGGATCATCCACCACGTCGTCTTCCTCTTCCGCACCCTGCTCCTCCTCCTGACTTCCTGACAATTGTGTCTCATCATCGTCCACCCCTTGTTGAGACACGTTGCCAACTTCGTGAGAACGTGGCTGCTCAAATATTTGGGCATCTGTACATACAATCTCGTCATGGCCCACTTCAACAGGAGCTGGCGAGAGGCCAGAATTTGTGAATGGAAACGTGAACGAACAGCTCTTCCGAGTGTCCAAGTGTGGGATCAGTAATGTCCGTGGACGTGTACTCGGCCTGGTGGTAGGAAGGAGGATCAGGTTCTGAAATGTGCGGTGCAGTATCACGGCTACTGACAATTGACCGTGTGGAAGACAGAGTGTTTGTGGTGGTGCCAATCTGACTGGAAGCATTATCCGCTATCCAACTAACAACCTGTTGACACTGGTCTTGGTTCAAGAGCGGTGTACTGCTGCGGTCCCCAAGAATTTGGGACAGGACGTGCGAGCGACTAGATGTGGCCCTTTGTTGTGGCGAAATTAGAGCTTGCACACAACCTCGGTCTCTGCCTGCACCACCATCACGTCCACTTCCTTGTTCGTTGACAACGCCCTTGCGCATTTTGCAATGCTGTGCTGATGTGTATTCACTAGACTTGTGCGTTATATCCAAGATTTTGCAAAACTCACACAAATGCAGCGGAAAGCTGCCACCAACAGGCACACACGTGCGGTTTTTAAATGCAAGCACGGAGGCACTAAGAACCTAACAGGTCTCTATCCAGGGACAACGTGGAGCCTCCCAATTTTTGGCTGCCCTGCCTAAGGGCTATACTACAATAGACCTACTTCCTTCCAATGGGCACTTCAGGTTTACAGGCCCTCATGCATGTCTCTATCCAGGGACAACGTGGAGCCTCCCAATTTTTGGCTGCCCTGCCTAAGGGCTATACTACAATAGACCCACTTCCTTCCAATGGGCACTTCAGGTTTACAGGCCATCATGCACGTCTCTATCCAGGGACAATGTGGAGCCTCCCAATTTTTGGCTGCCCTGCCTAAGGGCTATACTATAATACACCCACTTCCTGACAATGGGCACTTCAGGTTTACAGGCCCTCATGCACGTCTCTATCCAGGGACAACGTGGAGCCTCCCAATTTTTGGCTGCCCTGCCTAAGGGCTATACTACAATAGACCCACTTCCTTCCAATGGGCACTTCAGGTTTACAGGCCCTCATGCACGTCTCTATCCAGGGACAACGTGGAGCCTCCCAATTTTTGGCTGCCCTGCCTAAGGGCTATACTACAATAGACCCACTTCCTTACAATGGGCACTTCAGGTTTACAGGCCCTCATGCACGTCTCTATCCAGGGACAACGTGGAGCCTCCCAATTTTTGGCTGCCCTGCCTAAGGGCTATACTATAATACACCCACTTCCTGACAATGGGCACTTCAGGTTTACAGGCCATCATGCACGTCTCTATCCAGGGACAATGTGGAGCCTCCCAATTTTTGGCTGCCCTGCCTAAGGGCTATACTATAATACACCCACTTCCTGACAATGGGCACTTCAGGTTTACAGGCCATCATGCACGTCTCTATCCAGGGACAATGTGGAGCCTCCCAATTTTTGGCTGCCCTGCCTAAGGGCTATACTACAATAGACCCACTTCCTTACAATGGGCACTTCAGGTTTACAGGCCCTCATGCACGTCTGTATGCAGGGGCATTGGTGAACCTCACAATTTTGGACTGCCCTGGCAAAGGAAAATACTACAAAGACTCACTTCCTCAAAATGGGCACATTAGACTCAAGAGGCCTTCATGTACGTCTCTTCTTAGGGACATCGGAGTGCCACACAATGTTTTCACGTAAAATCTTTCATGTATTAATCTCAAAAAGTAACATACACCAGCTCTATCTCACTATTGGGTATGTGCCCTTAACATTTCTGCCATGAAAAATCATTTTGGGGTCATTTTGGAACGTTTTCTGGTGAGTCCGTAAAAATGGCGTGAAACGCGGACAAAATTGTTCACAGCTGTGACTTTTGAGTGATAAATGCTTCAAGGGGTCTTCCCCATGCTGTTGCCATGTCATTTGAGCACTCTTCTGAGACTTTTGTGACATTTTTAGGGTTTCTCCATGCTGCCGGGGGGTCATTTCACAAAAATACTCGGGTCTCCCATAGGATAACATTGGGCTCATTGCTCGGCCCGAGTACACGAGTATCTTGGGAGGCTCGGCCCGAGCTTCGAGCACCCGAGCTTTTTAGTACTCGCTCATCACTACTGGTAACTGGAAACCTACAGGTAACTGCGCGACAGTAATTGCACTTTCTTTACTAGTCTACTTTTATGGTGGATAGAAAAGTAAAAATCCACCAACACTTCAATCCTATATCATAAGACATATGATCCACATCATTATCAATCTGCAAAAACTGAAAACTGCCCGGGATTTCCCATTTTATTCAAATCATCAATCTTCATTCACCTCTGATGAGAAAACGGGACCTTCATAGGAGGTATTTGGCCTCCCAACAATCTTGTCAACATATAAACTGTTTGACTAGTTTCATTATCAGCCTGCCACCATCTTAATGCTGCCGCCTTAGGCACTGGCCAGTAAGATTAATTGTGTCATGGAGAACCAATGACGAGACGAGGCTTCATGTGCAACTTCTGAACTTCCAGATCAATGTCCTAAACCCAAGGAGCATAGACTGATGGTCAATATTGGATTGTGCTATGTTCACATTGTTGTTTATTGATTTTGTTTGGATCTTCTGTCTGCTGTTTTGTTACTTTGAAATCAAGAAACTCACTATTCCTTGACCTTACTGATGGCCTCTTGGTCCATAGAGTTGGGTAGGTATATTGGCAGCACATCTCACTCCAATGGTCCTAATCATTAAGACTGGTGTGCACAATGCCGGTCTTAATGAATGGAGCAATATGTTTTTACCATAACCAGGAAATCCATCTATGAGTACAAGAAATTATATTGAGATCCAAGGGGTAACATTTCTGCGTGTGGAGAGAGACATGTCTGACATGCCAGCATAAGGAGACTTATAAGCCTTGCAAATGCTACACTGGGATATAAATATGCAAACTGCCTCTTTAACTCCAGCGCCACCTATTGGGAGTAGCAATCATAAAACTCAATATGGACACTTTGATGATCCTTTCCACATAATTTAGGATAAAAGTCAATCCAGAAACTTCCTTCGCAGACTCATGTTTCGGGGTGTTGTCCCTCCTTAGTGCAAAGCAGGAGATCTAATTTGGCTGTATGAGAGGCTCAAGAGTTTATATTGAAAGTTAAAGTTGAAAATTAAAGTTTAACTAAACTTTCCTTTTTTAATCATTTGGAAATTTTGCCAATTTCTTTATTAAAGAAGTGGGGTTTTTTTTGTAAAAACACTCGTATGTAAATGGTTTCTAAACTAACATTTAGCTGCATTTATATCAGAATGTATTCATTTGGAGTACAGATGATGGCAGTGATGGGTCAGCTCCTGGGCTCATCAGAACAAACTCCTGCAGAAGTGTATCACCAGAGATAGTGACAAACGAGCGCCGACTGTCACTGCCATCTGCTGTACTCCACATTGATACATTGTTATCTCAATGCAGTTGAAGGCAGAAAGTGGACAAGAAAAGCTGGAGTGTGAAAGGCAATTACAGTTACATAGATTGAAAAATTACCTAGGTCCATCTAGTTCAACCTTCCTCCACCAATTATACAATTTGTCATTATCTCATTTATAACCGACAATGTTATATGTACTGAGGAACTCATCCAGCGCTTCTATAAAAGCTGTTATAGTATCAGCCATTACTACCTCTTGTGGTCGGCGTTCCACAGTCTGACTGCTCTAACTGTAAAGAACCCTTTCCTATTTAGCTGCCGGAATCGCTTTTCTTCCCCCGCAGTGAGTGTCCCCTGATCCTTAGTATTGTCTTTAGAAGGAATAAGTCATGTGCCAGTCCTTTATATTGATCACACATGTATACTGTGTGCAGAATTATTAGGCAAATGAGTATTTTGATCACATGATACTTTTTATACATGTCGTCCTTCTCCAAGCTGTATAGGCTGAGAGCCAACTACCAATGAAGTAAATCCGGTGATGTGCCTCTCTGTAATGAGGAGGGGTGCGGTAATGACATCAACACCCTATATAAGGGGGGCTTCATTATTAGGCAACTTCCTTTCCTTTGGCAAAATGGGTCAGAAGAGAGATTGGACCAGCTCTGAAAAGTCCATATTGTGAGCTGTCTTGCAGAGGGACGCAGCAGTCTTGAAATGGCCAAACTTTTGAAGCGTGATCACCGAACAATCAAGTGTTTCATGGCAAATAGCCAACAGGGTCGCAAGAAGCGTGTTCGGCAAAAAAAGCGCAAAATAACTGCCCATGAATTGAGGAAAATCAAACGTGAAGCCGCCAAGATCCCATTTGCCACCAGTTTGGCCTATTTCAGAGCTGCAACGTCACTGGAGTATCAAAAAGCACAAGGTGTGCCGTACTCAGGGACAGGCCGAGGTAAGGAAGGCTGAAAACCACCACCTCTGACCAAGAAACTTAAGATGAAACGTCACTGGGCCGAGAAATATCTGAAGACTGATTGTTCACAGGTTTTATGGACTGATGAAATGAGAGTGACTCTTGATGGGCAGATGGATGGGCCAGAGGCTGGATCAGTAAAGGGCAGAGAGCTCCACTCCGACTCAGACGCCAGCAAGGTGGAGGTGGGGACTGGTATGGGCTGGGATCAGCAAAGATCAACTTGTGGGACCTTTTCGGGTTGAGGATGGAGGAAGCTCAACTCCCAGACTTACTGCCAGTTTCTAGAAGACAACTTCTTCAAGCAGTGGTACAGGAAGAAGTCACTATCGTTCAAGAAAAACATGATTTTCATGGAGGACAATGCTCCATCACATGCATCCAACTACTCCACAGCGTGGCTGGCCAGTAAAGGTGTAAAAGATGAAAAAATAATGGCATGGACCCCTTGTTCACCTGATCTGAACCCCATAAAGAACCTGTGGTCCCTCATATATTGTGTGATCTACAGGGAGGGAAAACAGTGCACCTCTGGGAGCAGTGTCTGGAGGCTGTGGTGTCTGGAGGCTGTGGTGTCTGGAGGCTGTGGTGGCTGCTGCACGCAATGTGGATCGTAAACAGATCAAGCAATGACAGAATCTATGGATGGTGGCTGCTGAGTGTCATCAGAAAGAAAGGGGGCGATATTGTCACTAATTTTTTGGGGTTTTGTTTTTGCATGTCAGAAATGTTTATTTCTAAATTCTGTGCAGTTATATTGGTTTACCTGGTGACAATAAACAAGTGAGATGGGAATAGATTTGGTTTTTATTAAGTTGCCTAATAATTCTGCACAGTAATAGTTACCTGCAAAAACAGATCCTCCTAAGAAGCCAAATCTAAAAAACCCTCCAACTGCCAAAAATATTAAGCTTTGATATTTATGAGGCTTTTGGGTTGATTGAGAAGATAGTTGTTGATCAATAATAAAAAAATCCTCTAAAATACAACTTGCCTAATAATTCTGCACACGGTGTATTTATAAATATAAATGAGATCTCCATGAGATGTCTTTTTTACTTTTCTCATCATACGGGCGGCCTCCATTACTCATCATACGGGCGGCCTCCATTACTCATCATACGGGTGGCCTCCATTACTCATCATACGGGCGGCCTCCATTACTCATCATACGGGCGGCCTCCATTACTCATCATACGGGCGGCCTCCATTACTCATCATACGGGCAGCCTCAATTACTCATCATACGGGCGGCCTCCATTACTCATCATACGGGCGGCCTCCATTACTCATCATACGGGCAGCCTCCATTCCTTGTAGTAATCTAGTTACCCGCCTGTAGCAATATAACACCGCCTTTGAACTGACTCTAACTTCTGAATTTCCTTTATAACATGTGTAGCCCAAAACTGGATCCCGTATTCCAGATGTGGCCTTACAAGTGATTTATAGAGGGGTAACAATACGTTGGGATCACGGGATCTAATCTCTCTTTTTATACATCCTAAAATCTTGTTTGCTTTAGCAGCTGCCGCCTGACATTGAGTGCTGCTGTTCAGCTTATTTGTAACCTGAATACCCAAGATTTTTTTATTTTTTTTTCACAGGAGTGAAGCCAAATTCCCTAAAAAAATAATTTGCAAAATATCAGAACTTTGCATGCTGGCAAAAAAATATTAAAAACAAAATAAAACTGTAGTTACAATGTAACAGCTAACATCCAGTAATTTCATTCATTTTTGCCTCCGCTTCCTTTCCATTTATGTAACAGCGGATCTTCTCCCCAGAATGATCTGGCACAGACGAGAATGAATGAAGTTTAGCGGAGTAACATGAGAGAAGTCATGCAGCGGAGTGCGATAGAGATCATGGCGCATTTGATATCAGATTATTATACTAACCAAACACTCCCGCGATCCCCAGATACTCACTTCTAAGTTTATTTTGTCAGTTGTTCCATTAGAGCGGTTTTTATAGTGGAGAATGCACTGGGGAAAGGTCTTCAAAACATTCAGTGAAGAGCCCCGCGGGGGAAACCAATCTCTCAAGTATAAAATTGGAGATATAAGGAATAAATTTAAACTTTGTGAAAAAAACAACAACTTTTCCGCAGCAAATTGCCAACTTTTTAAGAAGAAACCTGAAACAATATCTCTCTATAGGAGATGAAGAAGAGGAAAGAGCCCCAATGTGTCGATTAGGTCCAAATGAAGGTGACACCAACTTGTCCCAATGGGGAGGACACAAACGGGCAAAGGATACAAAGGGGGGAGGAAATATTTACAAAATTGGTGGAAAAGGAGCAGTTAGTGCCGACCACTTTAATATCTACAGTCATGGACAACTCAATATTTTTTCAGTCTTTGGTTCTCTGGTGGCCTAGAAGCCTCACAAGACGCCTCTTCCCATCATGGTCTTGGTCCTAAAGGTTAAAATGAACCTTTGTTGGCCAGCCAGTACCTAAGGCGGCTGCATTTGGAAAGTGATGGTGGGGAACCAGAGATTTAGCAACAGGAAGGGTCTAGAAATTGATACTTTTGCTGGGAGGTTAAATCCCTTCTATGAATATAGGACAAATGCCAAAATAGTAACTTATACATTGTCACAGTCCTATTTTCTCATGGATGGTCTTATAGAGAGATCGCACTCTTGAACATTTATGTATAATGCCTTTTTTTTTAGTCCTTTTAAGTTCAGAAAGGGATGGAGCGTATATATATATATATATATATATATATATATATATATATATATATATATATGTCTTATGATATGGAATTGAAGTGCTGGAAAATGTTTTACTTTTCTCTCCACCATTCATGTAAACTAGTAAAGACATTGGATTGGAAGCTCAGATGTCTCACATGACACATTGTTCAATTATTGCTTTGGTTCTCCCGGTAATAATAAATCTAAGACCTTTGCTGGCCAGTACCTAAGGCGGCAGCATTGGAGGGGAGGCAAGACCAGAGATTTAGCAAAATGAGAGGTCTAGTAATAGCACAGAATCAGTAACCACAAGCCATCAGAGATGGGTGTAAAATAGGGGTAATGAATGCAATTAAAGGTTCAGCATGATCAAGGCTTCATTGTGTGAATGGGCCTGGAATAGGAAGAGATAACTGATGTAACTAATCTTACTGTAGATTGTGAGCAGAAGACGCCTGCACATAGAGAGCCGTGATGGATCTGCTCACCTAGAATTACAATTATGCCTCAAACTGGAATTTAGACTATAATTCTAAAAGCTGGAGAAAATTCTCTATATAAAGCACAATGTAAAAGAAAGATCAGCTTAAAAATAGATAAAAACAAAATTAAAAAAACTTGAACTTCTGAATGGAAGCCCAATATTATCAACAGAGACACAACTGAAAAACAGTTACCGCAACAAAGAGGGGTAAAATAAATATAAAATAAAAATATCACATAAACCAAGAAGGAGAAAAGATGCAAAAAATGTATCAACTTTGGCCAATGGCTGAACAACAGCGGAAATCAAATTAGATTTTTTTTCAATAAAAAATAATGAAGGCACCGAGGACCCGTAAAATATTAGAAAAAGTTTCCAAACATTAATAAACCAAATTACTCATCAGTTCATCCGGGGATGAGGATGATGAGATAAATAGAACATCCATAATTGGGTATTTCACCATCTTTTGGGAACGTTCTCAGCTTATGAAATAAAATATTGTCCGTCCGATAGACAATTACTGTTATTTTCTCCCATCTTTTTGATATCTTATTTCTAATCCTCCCTTTTTGCTACCGTCCTCCTCTTTGGCTCCGGTTGGACGTTCCAGATTTTTTAATTCATCATTTGCATCTCCGCACTGTAATGGCCACTAAGGCGGCTTCACCGGCTACCGAAATATGAATCTATCGATTATACACAGATCTCATTTGTTTAGCATTTCCCAAAATTTGAAAGTTCAGGTGAATCTAAATTTTGGGGTATTCGCCCGTTATCATTTGTTCTCATCCGTATACTTGTCCCGCCGCCTCTGCCCCCTTATTGGCCTCTCATCAGCTCCTCTTCCTTCGTCTTCCCAGCTGGTCAATTAACAAGGGGACTTGCAACCGTGCTCGTCCTAGGGTCCAGGCACCCCGACTGTGCACGGCCTGCGGACCGCATTCCCACTGTCGGCACCGGCGGGCTACAACCCTGCCCCGGTCCACTTAAGGTTTCCCGCAACCGGATCTCCGTCGCCTGTGGACCTGTTCACAGTCTGCCACCTAGCCAAGTAGTCCAAGGGCTCCTACCCTGACTGCACTGCACAGTCTGCACTTAACTTCCACTCACTACTACTGTCAAAACTGATCTGTTGTGTTCCCGCCTCTGACATCTCAGGACCCCTAGGTGGGCGTTCACAACTGCCTGATCCCGGCCACTGGTGTGTCCCTATTATCACAAGGGGGTGGCTAGATTTTAATGGCTGAATGTTATGTCTAGGTGTGGATTTTGATGGTAGCAAGGAGGATTAACTCTTTTGTGACTACCTGGTTTTGCCAGGGCGTCACAATAACATGGAACACATTAATGAAGTGTGCTGCACCCCAATGGATAGAGCAGTCAGCACCGGTGCCTGCCAAAGACCACAGGAAAGCAAAAAGGAATTGCAAGAGTTTATCATTTTATTAACCCATTGCTAGCAGCTTGGATTTGCTGTGAATTTATTTAATGCTCAGCAACTCTCTACCCCTGAATTTAGCAAATCTGCCTGAGTGGAATTTTGAGAGATTCACTTGCCCCTTGCACTGAATTCACCATTTACCCTTCGCCAACCATGACCTAGACCTTAAGGTTGAAACGCGTTAGTGGTTGCTTAATAGATGCTGCTGTGTTTTTCATGTTCCAGTTTTTGCAGCGTTTTTCATACAAATTAAAGGAAACCTGTCACCAGGTTTTTCCATTATGAACTGCGGATTTGGCGCCCCTCAGGCTTCAGTCACCACAGGGTACTGTATCTCATTTAAGGTGCAGTACTTATCCCGGGTAATGAAGAGGTTAATCGCTATTGTTTAGTACTTATACAACATTCACACAAACACCCAGTTAGTGAGCCAGTCAGTTACACAACTCAGGAAGCCAGCCAGCCTGGGAAATTCCCGGTTACCAGGGCGACGACCTGGCAGGTGGGGCAGTTACAGAACGCACAGAGAATCACTTCAGTATAGTCTGGGACACAGAACAACACGGTCACTGAAGAGAGTACTTAAAAGCTTCTCCAGCTAGGACCGGTCCAACTGGAAGAAGCAGGAAACGACCGGGTGAGCTGGAGGGACAGAGGGGAGAGCTTCATTGCTGCCTCAAAACCGGCGCAGAGCAGGGTGCAGAACCCTAGGGTGGAACATACTCCATGTTGGACTACCAGAATCTGCAGGACAGGGGGATTGTACATCCCTCTGGCCACCTCCAATTCCCGGAGCACAGTGGACATAGGGCCCGGGGTTGGGATTACGGTCAGGCCCCAAAGCGGACCCAGGTCACCTGCATATGGGACGGTAGCTGAGTTACAAGAACCGGGGTCCCAAAGTAGCTTCAGGTCACGGGGATCCAACTCCAAGTGCAAGGAGGAGGGTCTCTCAGTTCACAGCACCGGCGTTTACCTTAGACTTACCCGGGATCGGCTGAGGCCCATTATGATGGAGACCGGTACCCTGAGTGCAGCACCAGAACTGTGAGTAAATAGATCTTGACCCGCACCTGCTGCCTCAATCTATCATTGCCAGCGCCCCGTGCTCCGGCGCCAGCGGCCAACTATTATCCCCATCATCCTCCCTGGGGCCCACTGTACCTGTGGGGAGAAGGACCATCTTTTCCGCTACAACCATCCGCCCCGAAGGAGAGCGACAGCAGAGGTGGCTAATCCCTGGCCTCATACTGCAGGTTGCATCACAACACAAACATCAAACCTCCACCATCATCCTATCCTCCCCTTTTATTGTACGCCTCGGGGGCCACAAAACCGGGCAAGGGCCACCCGTGACATCCTCCTGACCCGACATCACCGGCCCGGTGATGAGTACTACAACCCCTTGCCCTGTGGGTGCTACACGGACATCCATCAGTGAGCCCTTATTTACAGCATTCGAAAATACTGCATATACGAACCCAGGCCACTCTGTAGAATGTAAAAAACACTTATACAACACTCAAATGGGGGGGAGGTCTGATCCGATGGGTGTTGCTGTTCTGGGTTCGGTGCCTTCGCCATCTTGTGCGATCGTCATCCTCCTGCCCAGCCCCGTGTACATGATGCATCCCACATCATCCACACAGTAGCCTCCATTCCATCCCTGCACATGTGCACCTTGATCTGCCCAGCTGAGAAAAGATCAAATTATTGTAGTGCGCATGCGCCGTCGGCCTTTGACCTTTCCTCGCGCCTGCACATTACAATATTTTGCTCTGTCCTCAGTAGGGAAGAGAGAAGTGCGCAAGTGCAGAAGAACAATGGAGGCGTCTATGTGGATGATGTGGGATGCATCATCCACACAGGTCTGGAAAGGAGGACGGTGACTACAGAAGATATAGGAGATGCTGGACCGAGAGAAGTGACACCCATCGGACTGGACCGCCCCCCAGGTGAGTACAATAAAGTTGTTTTTTACGTTCTACAGAGCGGCTTGGGCTCTTATATATAGAGTATTCTAGAATGCTGTATATAAGGGCTACTGTTGGTGGCCGCAGCTCATAAGGGAAAATCCTGGTGACCGGTTCCCTCTAAAAGCTACTTTTTAAAAGTTTTGGTAAAATGTAACAAGGTGAAATGAGCCTCAATCGCAACATAGTTTGGAGCCTCACGCTTGTTGTGACCAGGACACGAATGCTATTACCTCCCCATCCCCCACTCCACGCCTTTCCGTCTTCCCTCTTCGCATTTCGTAGCTCACAATGACCAACTCACTCCACCTGGGTTGAGTTTACAACGTCGCGGAAATTTACTGACCACCTTTAAATGTTCCCAATTTGTTTAGATACCGCGCTCACATCTGATTGCTTTTACAAGGAGTAAGAGTTTCCCTGTTTAAAGTCAAATTGGCGTTCATCGCCCCCGGCCACTTTATTTTCAGCTCTTTGAACTTTGGAGATACTTGTTGTATATTTATATTTATTCGTGGAGACGTATACACAAGCATATTTTTGGCACCACTTTCTGGGCTGTAAGAGGCGGACAATTAAAACTATTTTCCATTATGTATTTTCGGTTCTGTAGGTCTAAACTTACAAATTGTGGCAAACAATTCATGAATAACACATCCGTGAAATGTGTTATTGATGAGCAGAATGGTCTCCAAACAACCAATGTGGAAAGAATTCGCTGTTTTCATTCCGGCTGAGATTCCCTAAAGGTTTGGATACATTTATAATCTGGTCTCAATGCAGATTTTTTCGGGTGCTGGTAAAACCCTGGATAATCCCAGGTACACGTTAGATCTGGGTTCATTGACTGAGCCGGCTCCACAGAATTGGGGGCTCGGGGGTTTCTTTCTTGCCGCGTTGGGGTCCGAGAGTCGAATCTGATCAAAGACAACTTCTACAAGCAACTTCTGTCCATATTCTTGTGAATTTTCTCCAGTTTTCCTATTTCTTCCCATACTCTAAAACATTACGATGGCTCAATATGTTGCTTCCTATTCAGCTGTCTCTAATGTTGTGGGTCTGAGACTGAGGAAAGTAGTTTGGGACAAATGACTTTTGCGGGTAAATTCGATCTCTGCGCCGCGCCCCAGAATACATCAGTACTAGATATTACCACAATCATAAAAAATAAAAAAAATGGACGATATCTGCAAGGACTCTGTATGTTCTCTCTTTGTTTGCATGGGTTCTCTGATGTCCTCCCTGACTCCAAATACATAGTGATATGGAATTTAGATTGTGAGCCCCAATGGTGACAGTGATGATCATGTCTGTAAAGAGCTGCGGAATATAATGGCTCAATATAAACAATGTATAATAAGAAATAAAATGAATAAATATTTAATTCCTACATTTCTACATTCTTTGAAATAAGAGTGTCACGATTCCTCTGTGCAGAGCAGCTTGCACTAGGAGATGCTCTGCTGTGTTTTCCTGGGCTTCAGGCTGGCAGGTTAATTGACAGCGCTGGCTGCCATACTGTTTCCGGGAGGTGATGATTGCTCAAGTGTTCCATCTTCCTGGTAATTGCTCGGCTTCTTTAGTGAGCATGCTCTCCTACAACCTTGCCAGTTGTACATTCTGGTTCTGCTGTTGTGCTGTTGTCCTGAGTTCCTCCCTGTGTTATGATCTTGGTTTCCTGACCCCGGACTGTTGTTTGACTCCTCTATGCCTGCCCCCTTTTCCTGTCTTGACCTCCTACCTTTTGACCTTGGATCGTTACCTGACCACGTCTCAGTTTCCTCCCTAAATCTATTATGTAGCTTCCCGGAATTATGACCCTCAAATCATGACCTAACTACTCCTCTGTGTACTCCCTGTGTCCATACGTGTCCTCCTGTTTCCAGACCCCAGCTTTCCTGACTACTCTACTGTCTGTACTAGTGACTAGCATCACAAAGAGAAGCTTCACTATGGCCCATCCATGATCTGTCACACCGAGATGCCACAGACGAGGTAGAACAAAGACCCAAAATAGGGTCTTATCTGGTATAAACGGAGTAAAAGAGAAAGAGGTATGCTCCCTGTCACAAACCACCGGGGGGGTCACTCAGAAATCCCCCGCGCTGGCTACCAGTACGTCACAATCGGGGGGTAACAAGTGGGGGTCACCCCTCCTTTATACCTCCCGACCGACAGACAGAGCACGTGACGCGCTCTCTAGCGCCCCTCTTATAGTCAGGCCAATTATGGAATTGCCCGACAATAAGCAAGGAGGCCGCTATACTACTTATGCCGATTATTGAAGGGTCCCCGGTGAGAGTAGGGTATATATTCCCCCGACCTCCGCGGGCGGAATATATAATATCTTCCCGAATCTCACTGGCCTCCCCACAATAATCCTTGGCACAATTCGCTGCCACCAACCGATTTACGGTAACTATTAGCCGAACACACAGACGTGGGAGTCAAGATCGAGATAACAGAACAGCCCAAGATTAATTATATAATTTAATCAGCCTAAAGCACACTAGAAACTACAATATATACAATAGGGAATCTACAGAATATACATATGTCAGAGTACAGTTACAATCAAAGCATGGGTTACAAACAGGCATACACAGTTCCAGCAGTTACCTTGTTGCGTCTGGCCACAGGGGGGCGCTGTAGGCCAGGTTTCTAGGATCCTTCCCACAGATGTTTCCTACACGTGCCCCCAGCGAAAAGAACCCTGGAAAATGGCCGAAGTAGGGTTATCAACCTGGGCAAGTCCAGGTCCCCTCCTACCTTCGTGACCTCACAGGGAGCACTGCTCCACCCCTGGCTTGAGTTATGGACAATATCCCAACATGGAATATGGGCCATAACTTTGCCTGGGAGCGTCGTAGGCGGACGCCAATGCTCTCATTGTGACAGTTATGAATTTAGCTACAGAACGAGGGGACTCATGACCTGCCTGCCAGTTCCCCATTGGCTGATATCACGCCTGGGGCATTTCCCAATGTCCTGCTCCCATAAAAAGGGTGTGCCGGCATCGTCCGCATGCAGAGACACCATTTTTATGGTTGCCATATTTATCGGAAATATGGCTTGCGAGATATGAACCATTTTTTACTGGAGTCGTTCTGTCTGCTAGTTCCATAGCCTTGCTAATGAGATACAACTCTTGTTACAGGGTGACGGCAGGGAGTCATCCTGTGTCCATTGTTCCCACACCACCTCATCTCCATATCACAGGACATGGCCATGGAGGTGTAAGTGGAACACTGAGAACAAGAAGGGAGGGGGCACTGCCAGGGAGTGATGAGGGATTATGACTGGAGTCATAATTCATCTTCATATCCCGGGATTTGCCTCACACCTCCCCCCTTTTGAGGGCGCTAGGGGGCAGCACACTCCGGTGTTCCCCCGTGCGCCCGTCCGCGACCTCTCCTTGTCGGGACAGCCCGTCTGCGTTACCGTGGTCACGGCCCCTTTTGTGGCGAATGGTGAAGTTGTATTGCTGGAGCGCAAGGCTCCATCGCAACAATCGCCCATTCGTCCCAGAGACGGTGTGCAACCAGCTGAGGGGATTGTGGTCCGTCTCCACGATGAAGTGGCGCCCGTATAGATAGGGTTGCAGACGCTGCAGGGCCCACACTATGGCCAGGCACTCCTTCTCCATCGTGGAATAGGCAACTTCCCTTGGTAACAGCTTCCTGCTCAGGTACAAGACTGGGTGCTCTTGGCTCGCAGAGTCCACCTGGCTGAGCACCGCACCGAGGCCGAAGTCACTGGCGTCGGTCTGTACTACAAACGGCCGCGTGAAGTCGGCTGCCTGTAGCACGGGCGGGCTGGACAGGGCGTCCTTTAGGGCCCGGAAGGCTGTCTCGCAGTCCATTGTCCAATCGACTGCAGAGGGCAGCTTCTTCTTGGTGAGGTCCGTCAAGGGCTTTGCCAGGCTACTATAGCATGGAACAAACCTCCTATAGTACCCAGCGGTCCCCAAGAAGGACATCACCTGCTTCTTGGTCCTGGGGGTGGGCCAGGATGCGATGGCTTCCACTTTCTCAGGCTCGGGCTTCAGTGTTCTCCCACCTACCCGGTGACCGAGGTACTGGACCTCGCTCATGGCCAGCTGACACTTTCCCGGCTTGATGGTCAAACCTGCCCGGTGGATCCGCCTGAGCACCTGTGCTAGATGCTCTAGGTGGTCCTCCCAGGTGGGACTGAAGACGGCAATGTCATCCAGGTACGCGGCCGCGTACCCTTCAAGTCCCTTGAGCAGGGTGTTGACCATCCGCTGGAAAGTGGCAGGGGCATTCCTCATCCCGAATGGCATCACCGTGGACTCGTACAGTCCAAATGGGGTAATAAAGGCAGAGCGTTCCCTGGCCTTGCGAGTCAGGGGGATCTGCCAATATCCCCGGCTCAGATCCATGATGGTCAGGTACTGAGCCCCGGCCAACTGATCGAGCAGGTCATCGATGCGTGGCATTGGGTACGCATCGGCGACCGTGACCGCATTGAGCCCCCTGTAGTCCACGCAGAACCGAGTGGTTCGGTCCTTCTTAGGGACGAGGACTACAGGCGAGGCCCAAGCGCTGTTGGATGCCTGGATCACCCCCAGCTTCAGCATCTCGTCAATCTCCTGGCGCATGTGTTGCTGCACCTCCAGGGAGACCCGATATGCTGAACGCCGGATCGGGGGATGATCCCCAGTGTCCACGTGATGGACAGCCAAGTCAGTCCTTCCGGGCTGGTTGGTAAACAACCCCCGGAAGGGGTGTAGGGTGGCCCACAGCTGGGACCGTTGGTCCTCCAAGAGCTGGTGGCCAACCTCCACATCCTCAATGGATCCGCCTGCCCTAACCTGGGCTAGCATATCCAAGAGGGTTTCCGCTTCTCCCTCCTCGGGCAGGTTGCACACGGGGAGCGCACATGCCTCCCGCTCATGATGTGCCTTCATCATGTTCACATGGAAGGGCTTCCGCCTTCCACGGGCAGGGTCCAGGGTGACCAGGTACGTCACAGGGTTGAGCTGCTGGTACACGAGGTATGGGCCTTCCCAGGCTGCCTGAAGCTTGTCCTGTGGTACGGGGACCAGTACCCACACCTTTTGACCCACTTGGTAGGTCCTCTCACAAGCGTTCTGGTCGTACCAATGCTTCTGATCGGCCTGGGCTTGAGCCATATTGTCGTGTACCAGTTGCGTCAAGGCCTGCATTTTGTCCCGGAAGCGCATGACATACTCGATAACCGACACTCCAGGGGTGGCCAAATCCCCTTCCCAAGCCTCTTTCACCAGAGCCAGGGGGCCCCGCACACGTCGCCCGTACAGGAGCTCAAACGGTGAGAATCCTGTTGAGGCCTGTGGAACCTCCCGGTAAGCAAATAACAGGTGTGGGAGATACCGCTCCCAGTCACGCCCATGGGAGTCGACCAACATCTTAAGCATCTGCTTTAAGGTGCCATTGAACCGCTCGCACAGGCCATTAGTCTGTGGATGGTACGGGCTGGCCACCAGATGTCGCACCTGGACCTGCTTACAGAGGGCCTCCATCAGCTGGGACATGAATTGGGTCCCCCGGTCAGTGAGCATTTCCTGGGGAAAACCCACTCGGGAGAAAATCTCCAGCAATGCGGTGGCCACCTTGTCAGCCCGAATGGACGACAAGGCCACTGCTTCTGGGTACCGGGTGGCATAGTCCACTACCGTCAGTATGAAGCGTTTCCCGGAGCTGCTGGGGATGGCCAGCGGGCCGACCAGATCCACAGCCACCCTCCTGAAAGGCTCATCGATGATTGGCAGAGATACTAGTGGGGCTTTGGGGCGTGGCCCCGCCTTCCCCACTCTCTGACAGGTTTCACACGAACGGCAGTAGGCAGCCACATCGGCCCCCATTTTTGGCCAGTAGAAATGCTGGTTTAACCTGGCCTTGGTCTTAGCGACCCCTAGGTGTCCGGCCATCGGAATCTCATGTGCGATCCGCAACAACTCCGTCCGGAACGGATAGGGTACCACCAACTGTCGGTCCCTGGGCCACGCCTCCGGTGAACCCTGCTGGACCGTGGCCCGGTACAGCCGTCCTTGGTCCCAGACCACTCGCTCCGGGTCCGAGTCCGAGGGAGGCTGTGCCGCCTGCTCCTTAAGAGCTTTCAGGCTGTCGTCAGCTTCTAACGCTGCCTGAAACCCCTGACTAGATGTGGCCAGAATCGACGAGACTGTCACATCTTCGGTCAGTACCCCGGGACCTGTGTCCTGGCCTCCACCTGACTCGGCTGCCACTTGGTCAGAAGGGGAAGAGCTATCGGACCTCCGGGAGGCCCCTTGGCTTCCAGCACTCCCACTGCGGGTGACAGCGGCCACAGCCGCTGCGACCGTGGGTCGTGCCTGCTCCTCCTCCGTTCCTGACCAAGTCGCCGGTTCAGGCAGACCGACCTGGCTTCCTGACACCCCGGTTGTGGGGGAACCATGCACCGAGATCTTACCTGGGAGCACTTCCGCTCCTGGACCGGCCCCAATCTCACCTGCCTGTTCCCCTCCTGCAGCAACAGAACCCCGCTGTGAAATCTCTGGGGACCCCACATTTGCTGTGGTAGCCCCCACCCCACACACTGGTCCTCCCCCTGCAGCACCCTGCTCTCTGCTTATCCCTGCAGAGGGCAACAGATCCCAGCTCACAGGCTGGTTACTTGTAGAGGCATTGTCACACCTTTCTCTGACCCCCTCCCCTGTCACAGCTGCAGCTGAGTGTGTGTCTATGGTGTCTATGCAAGCAGAAACATCAGAGTTCACTCCCTCCTCCCTTACATCATTCATAGATAACACATTAACATTGTCCGGAGGCATGTCAGTACTGGCTGAAGGTTCAGCCCTTGGTTGGGGCCCAAACTGGGAGGTTATCTGCCCCAAATCTGTCCCAAGTAGCACGTTTGCGGGGATCCGATCAGTTACCCCCACCTCCCTCACCCCTCGCCCTGCGCCCCAGTCCACATAAATGTCAGCAACAGGCAGCGCCGGGTCAGTGCCTCCAATCCCGGAGACAGCGAGGGTTTTTCCAGGGATCAAGTCTTGGGGGGACACCATCTCAGGCCGCACCAGAGTCACCTCCGAGGCGCTGTCTCGCAGTCCTATGGTCACAGACCGGCCGACGGTGACAGGTGGGAAGCTGTCCAGGGACCTACCACCATCCCCACCCACACAATACACCTTGGGCGGCCCTTGGGACGGGGACGGAGCCGGGGCCTTGGGACGCTGAGGGCACATGGCCTTGAAGTGTCCAGGTAGGTTGCACTGGTGGCACCGTCTTGGTTCCGCCACGGGCCTGGAGAGGGGAGTTGAGGGGGACACCCCCTGCAGTCTAGGGGCAGGTGGGGCAGTCGCAGAATTCATCTTACCCCCTCTCCAGGTGCTGCTGGTGGCTGCTCTCCTGGCTTCAGGAGCCCGATTGTTGGTGTAGTCATCGGCCAGGGCAGCTGTAGCCGTGGACCCCTTTGGCTTCTGGTCTCGGATGAACTGGCGGAGATCCTCAGGGCAGTTCCACAAGAGTTGCTCCGTGATGACCAAGTCCAGGATCTCTGGTCCGGTGGAAAGCTGCAGGCCTTGGGTCCAGTGGTCGGCAGCTCGGGCAAGTGCCCGCCGGTGGTCAGCCCAGGAGTCCTTTGGTCCCTTCTGCAGGGTCCGGAACTTCTTGCGGTAGGACTCCGGAGTGAGGTTGTACTGTTGGATCAGGGCCCGCTTGATGGTGTCGTAGCCCTGATCTGCCTCAGCAGGCCAGTCCCCAAGGATATCCAGGGCCTTACCCCTTAAACGGGGGGTCAGGTATTTGGCCCACTGGTCCTTGTCCAGATGGTGCTGCAGGCAAGTCCGTTCAAAAGCAGTCAAGAAAGAGTCCAAGTCTCCATCCTTCTCCAGCACTGGGAAGTCCTCAACACGGACCTTTGGAAGTTTGGTGTCTCGAAGGTCACGTGTGGCTGATGAGGGCCGGAGCTGAGCTAGCTGCAGCTGGTAGTCACGGTCTGCCTGTCGCTCTCGCTCTCGCTCTTCACGCGCTGCCTGCCGCTCTCGCTCCGCAGCCTCACGCTCTGCGTGCCGCTCCGCAGCCTCAGCGTCACGCGCTGCCTGCCGCTCTGCCCTGCGCTCTGCCAGGAGTTCCTTGTAGCCCTTCTGGTCTCCAGCCTGGAGAAGGGCCATAGCCATTTGAAGAAGGCTATCCGAGCCTCCCAGGCTCGGTGGAATGGCACGTGGTGATCTGCGGCACGCTGCAGAGCTAGGCGATTCACTGTCCCTTTCAGAGCGGAGGGCTGGCATCTGGCTCGTTGAGGAACCTTGGGTGAGCTCCTCCTCATCTTGTCCATAATTGCCAGGTTGTGCAATGTCCTCGGCAGAACGGTTTTCTGGCGTCGAGCTCCTGGAGGACTCGTGGGCAACCTCCTCATTGCTGTCCACAGCACCGTCCTCCCTCTCTTCGGCTCCCGCCTTAGCATTGGCCAGTTGCATAGCTCTGCTCCTGGTGCCATCAGCCATTCCTGCAGACTTTTGGTCACTGACACAGAACTGACACCTGATGCCTCCACACACCTTACAGTATCTGCACTCTGACACTCTAGTGTTGAGCTAGTCTGAAGACCCCAGCAGCCACAGCTGCTGCAGGCAGTCTTTAGTGTCTGGGAGTATGGGTCTCACACTCACACACACTATTATCTCGATCCCACCGCTATGCCACCAATATGTCACAAACCACCGGGGGGGTCACTCAGAAATCCCCCGCGCTGGCTACCAGTACGTCACAATCGGGGGGTAACAAGTGGGGGTCACCCCTCCTTTATACCTCCCGACCGACAGACAGAGCACGTGACGCGCTCTCTAGCGCCCCTCTTATAGTCAGGCCAATTATGGAATTGCCCGACAATAAGCAAGGAGGCCGCTATACTACTTATGCCGATTATTGAAGGGTCCCCGGTGAGAGTAGGGTATATATTCCCCCGACCTCCGCGGGCGGAATATATAATATCTTCCCGAATCTCACTGGCCTCCCCACAATAATCCTTGGCACAATTCGCTGCCACCAACCGATTTACGGTAACTATTAGCCGAACACACAGACGTGGGATTCAAGATCGAGATAACAGAACAGCCCAAGATTAATTATATAATTTAATCAGCCTAAAGCACACTAGAAACTACAATATATACAATAGGGAATCTACAGAATATACATATGTCAGAGTACAGTTACAATCAAAGCATGGGTTACAAACAGGCATACACAGTTCCAGCAGTTACCTTGTTGCGTCTGGCCACAGGGGGGCGCTGTAGGCCAGGTTTCTAGGATCCTTCCCACAGATGTTTCCTACACGTGCCCCCAGCGAAAAGAACCCTGGAAAATGGCCGAAGTAGGGTTATCAACCTGGGCAAGTCCAGGTCCCCTCCTACCTTCGTGACCTCACAGGGAGCACTGCTCCACCCCTGGCTTGAGTTATGGACAATATCCCAACATGGAATATGGGCCATAACTTTGCCTGGGAGCGTCGTAGGCGGACGCCAATGCTCTCATTGTGACAGTTATGAATTTAGCTACAGAACGAGGGGACTCATGACCTGCCTGCCAGTTCCCCATTGGCTGATATCACGCCTGGGGCATTTCCCAATGTCCTGCTCCCATAAAAAGGGTGTGCCGGCATCGTCCGCATGCGGAGACACCATTTTTATGGTTGCCATATTTATCGGAAATATGGCTTGCGAGATATGAACCATTTTTTACTGGAGTCGTTCTGTCTGCTAGTTCCATAGCCTTGCTAATGAGATACAACTCTTGTTACAGGGTGACGGCAGGGAGTCATCCTGTGTCCATTGTTCCCACACCACCTCATCTCCATATCACAGGACATGGCCATGGAGGTGTAAGTGGAACACTGAGAACAAGAAGGGAGGGGGCACTGCCAGGGAGTGATGAGGGATTATGACTGGAGTCATAATTCATCTTCATATCCCGGGATTTGCCTCACACTCCCCTATTCAACACAACAAGATGTGCTTAATAAAGGATCAGCTGCTGCAGTTACACCAGTGCAGAGGACAGTGCAGACAGAGGACAGAAGACATGTTCACATCACGCTGCTGCTGAAGACTTTCCAACGGAAGATCTAGGACGCACCATCAGAGAGAAGTGGTATTAGATCAATGCATTTCAAAGCTTCTTCTTCAGGACTGCGGTTTCTTTCCTGAAGAAGAAGCTTGTGATGGCTAGAAACGCATTGAATAAAAACCACATCTCTCCGCTGGTGTCCTGGATCTTCCCTTGGAAAGTCTTCAGCAGCAGCGCGGACGGAACACGCCTTCTGTCCTTTTCTTCGCTAGAATCTTCTCACACCGTCAGTTAAAGAAAGGAGGAAAAGGGGGAACAAGGTCCAATGCTGCAGCGAGGAAACCAGGCAGCTATTTCATCAGTCTTCTACGTGACACATTTTTATGCTTTTATTTTGCAAAAAGAAGCAAACGAGGGAGGAAAATGCAAAGCCGTGAACAGAAATTCTTCACACATCCTCCGCACACAAGAATCCAGAGCCATGGGAAGTTTAATGTTCTGTAGATGATGTTCTTGAAAAGCCATTCATCAACAATCTGACATCAGTTTTCTATTCTCTTTGGCCATTTTAGAGTATATGCGTCAATTCTCCAGGTTTTTAGATCCTTAACTTTTTGCTAGTATGGTGAGGGGTAAGCACCTCCATCGCTGTGGAGGACCTGATATGTCCTGCAGGACAGTCGACTCGTTGATTTGAGTGCAATGCTTCACTCTCCCTGCGGAGGCGCTATGGAGAAGTTGAAAACTTAGCGCTGGATATCTTCACTATTAAAGGACCAAACTTGAGGATTTTCCTATATAATCTAAAGCCAGTGCTATACTGGCACTATCAGGCTGATTTTATACATACAGTGCTATACTGGCACTATCAGGCTGATTCTATACATACAGTGCTATACTGGCGCTATCAGGCTGATGCTATACATACAGTGCTATACTGGCACTATCGGGCTGATTCTATACATACAGTGCTATACTGGCGCCATCAGGCTGATTTTATACATACAGTGCTATACTGGCACTATCAGGCTGATTCTATACATACAGTGCTATACTGGCACTATCAGGCTGATTCTATACATACAATGCTATACTGGCACTATCAGGCTGATTTTATACATACAGTGCTATACTGGCACTATCAGGCTGATTCTATACATACAGTGCTATACTGGCACTATCATGCTGATTCTATACATACAGTGCTATACTGGCACTATCAGGCTGATTCTATACATACAGTGCTATACTGGCACTATCAGGCTGATTCTATACATACAGTGCTATATTGGCACTATCAGGCTGATTCTATACATACAGTGCTATACTGGCACTATCAGGCTGAGTCTATACATACAGTGCTATACTGGCACTGTCAGGCTGATTCTATACATACAGTGCTTTACTGGCACTATCAGGCTGATTCTATACATACAGTGCTATACTGGCGCTATCAGGCTGATTCTATACATACAGTGCTATACTGGCACTATCAGGCTGATTCTATACATACAGTGCTATACTGGCACTATCATGCTGATTCTATACATACAGTGCTATACTGGCACTATCAGGCTGATTCTATACATACAGTGCTATACTGGCACTATCAGGCTGATTCTATACATACAGTGCTATACTGGCGCTATCAGGCTGATTCTATACATACAGTGCTATACTGGCACTATCAGGCTGATTCTATACATACAGTGCTATACTGGCACTATCAGGCTGAGTCTATACATACAGTGCTATACTGGCACTATCATGCTGATTCTATACATACAGTGCTATACTGGCACTATCATGCTGATTCTATACATACAGTGCTATACTGGCACTATCATGCTGATTCTATACATACAGTGCTATACTGGCACTATCATGCTGATTCTATACATACCTATAGTGGTCAGCTCGGATGTATAGTTTCTAAAATACAGGCAAGAAAAATTTGTGAAAATATTATTATTATTATTATAGTGCCATTTATTTCATGGTGCTTTACATGTGAAAGGGGTTTACATAATAAGGACAAGTACAATAAACAAAACAAGGCACAGACTGGTACAGGAGGAGAGAGGACCCTGCCCACGAGGGCTCAAAGTCTACAGGGGGGAGAGGACCCTGCCCACGAGGCCTTACAGTCTACAGGAGGAGAGATGACCCTGCCCGCGAGGGCTCACAGTCTACAGGAGAAGAGATGACCCTGCCCGCGAGGGATCACAGTCTACAGGAGGAGAGAGGACCCTGCCCGCGAGGGATCACAGTCTACAGGAGGAGAGAGGACCCTGCCCGCCAAGGCTCACAGTCTACAGGAGGAGAGAGGACCCTGCCCGCGAGGGCTCACAGTCTACAGGGGGGAGAGGACCCTGCCCACGAGGCCTCACAGTCTACAGGAGGAGAGAGGACCCTGCCCGCGAGGGCTCACAGTCTACAGGGGGGAGAGGACCCTGCCCACGAGGCCTCACAGTCTACAAGGGGAGAGAGGACCCTGCCCACGAGGGCTCAAAGTCTACAGGAGGAGAGAGGACCCTGCCCGCGAGGGATCACAGTCTACAAGGGATGGGTGAGCATACAGTAGGTTACGATGGAGATGGTCGTGCAGCGCCATATCAGACTGAGAGTTATGGCTGGTTGTTTTGAAGCTTGTCAGGGGTAGGTGAGAGTCTGATGTGTTGTGGCAGAGAATTCCAGAGTATGGGGGAGGCACAGGAGAAATCTTGGATGCGATGGTGGGAAGAGGAGATGAGAGGGGAGTAGAGAAGGAGATCTTGTGAGATCGAAGGTTGCGTGCAGGTAAGTACGGGGAGACTAGGCCACAGATGTAGGGAGGAGACAAGCTGTGGAAGGCTTTGTATGTCATGGTTAGGATTTGAACTAAAGTCGTTGGGCAATGGGAAGCCAGTGAAGGGATTGGCAGAGAGGAGAGGTCGGGGATTAGCGAGGGGAGAGGTGGATTAGTCGGGCAGCATAGTTTAGAATAGATTGTAGGGGTGTGAGACTGTTAGAAGGGAGGCCACAGAGCAGGAGGTTGCAATAATCCAGGCGGGAGATAATAAGGGCATTCACTAGGGCTTTTGCAGCTTCTTGGGATAGGAATGTACGAATTCGGGAAATATTTCTGAGTTGGAGGCGGCAGGAGGTGAAGAGGGTTTGGATGTGTGGCTTGAAAGAGAGATCAGAGTCTAGAATTACTCCCAGGCAGCGAGCACTGTTATGTGATTGATAGGTGCATCGGAATATCTAATGGGTAGAGTTTTGCTAGTTGTTCCCGCCCTTGTCGGTCTGCCTGTCCTTCCTCCCCATGTCTCTGTTATTATAGGGGGAGGAAGGACAGGGTGGAGAAAGGAAAGGCAGCAGACACGGGTGGAAATAACTAGAAAAAACCCAACCCTCCTATTAGATATTCTGTAGCTTCTGTCAATCAAATAACAGTGCATTTGACAGATTTTACTTGCCTGTATTTCAGAAACTATACATCCGATCTCACTTCTAAAGATATCTTTAGAATCAGCTTTAGGTTATATAGAAAAACATGGTGGTTGGTCATCTTTATAAGTGAATCATTATGTTTTCCTTTAGGGACACACTTTATGGTGAATAGATTATCAAGGGAACCTTCTAAGAAAGTCTGAATTCACTTGCGGGATTCACGAATGAGATGTAAAACAAGCGTCGGGAATCTGAGAAACTGAGAAGTGGCTTTGGGGGTCGTGTGGACGCTTTCACTCTGGATGGCTGATTATGTCTTTACGATAACCAGTCTCTTACGTTTTTAAATTATTATTTTTAGCAAAACAATAAAATCTTGAGTTCTCACTTACATTAGAGCCTCTAATACGTCCCCGGTCGTTCACGAGTTGCCTATGACGTTTTGAGGACGATTGGGTTAACTATGGAGCCTTCTCCTTTTGATTTCGTATTACGTCAGATTTTTGCTCTGTGTCGGAGGCACGACTTCAGAACATACTGCAACAACTTTGCTTATTTGTTGAACTCATGGCGGTGAAAGATTGTAACAAACATACATTACATGTTATTAAAAGCGTCAGAGTATTTTGATAGGTGAAATAACAAAAAGAGGAAGAAATTGTTTACATCCCGCGTCCGGATTAGAAATATTGTCAGAACACGCACAGACGAGGATACAAACGCGAATCACATGTGGCGACTTTTACTCTTTTCACTGAAATCCGGCCCTTACATAGAGATGAGATAATTTGTTTATGGGATACGTAGCGAAGGACGGGGCTTCTGGTGTCCGACGCTCGGACCCCGGAGTGTCAAAACGCCGCATACAGATGTGACCGCAACTCGCTGTCCGTGAAGTGCAATGTATCACAACATAAAGTAAATAAATCACCAAATGCAAGAAAAATGCTACAGTTCACATCACAAGTGCTGGGCGGCCGGACACATATAGCATAAATATCGCCAACATAGTATCGCAAAATCATCTATTGCTTTCAAAGCTTGTCATCTCTGGATGTGCAGAGAATAAATGAAAGGTAAGGAAAGACGTATCTGAAAATACATAATAGTGCAGAAAATCCACATCAGATTTCGGCCAGGAAATTTGATTTTCACAGCCAGCTCTCCCCGATGCTGCGCAGAACTGCTCTGATCCGGTTGTCTTCTTTCGACTGGTCACCGGCGCCCAAGGAGATGTTATGGAAATGGCAAAATGCGTCTCCATAACATGGCGGCTGAGTCAGCGCAGTAGATACCAAAGATGCCGAGTCTTGAAAAATGTCCCGGAGAAGACTTCATCGTTGGTTGGAGCTTGGAAGACCGGTGAGGCCAGGATAGTATTTACCCTACTGGTCCTTTTGAAAAATGGTGACTATTTTTTTGGATTCACGCAAATTGGATAGCAAAAAATTTGGATTTCAAAATTTTAGTGAAATTTGAGGCAAATTCAATTTAGATCAAGGAGATGACATCATCTCTACTATAAAAGATTTAGGAGATTAAGAAAATTTTGTATTCACATTTCAGTCCAAATCGCTGGAAAGGACGGCTATTGGGGACCCTCAGGCTCCGGGTGCGACGGCACAAGAACAAAGTTTACTCGCCAAACATTTCTTGTTTCAAAGAAATATATTGAAATAGATGATAGAGATTCCAGATAGGCACCCAACTTAGTAAAAATAAAATGTAACATTTACTGTATTTTTCGTTTTATAAGACGCACCGGATTATAAGACGCACCCCAAATTTAGAGATAAAAAAAGGGGGAGAAAAAGGGGTCCGTCTTATACTTCGGTGGTGTCTTACCGGAGGGGAGGCTGTAGCGGTGGTGGAGCGTAGTCACAGGAGGCAGGGGCAATGCTGGTAGGGTCTGTGCTTGCAGTGGTGGGGTCTGTGCGGGCACCAATGGAGTCTGTGCTGGCAGCAGTGGGGTCTGTGCTGGCAGCGGAAGCTGTGCTTGCTGTGTGGAGCAGGCCCGGAGTAGCGCGTGTGCAGATTGAGCTCTCAACTCAATGACAAGATCTTGAGCCGAGAGCTCCATCTGCGCACGTGCCAACACTGGGCGCCATAATTTGAAGCCAGAGCATCTGGGACACCTGCCGCACCGCCCTGCTCCACACAGCCACCGCAGTCCGCACAGACATCCAGCTAGCTGGCTGCCCGCACAAAGAGGCAGCCAGCTGGCTGCCTGTACAGCCAGCTACCCGCACAGAGAGGCAGCCGACCGCCTGCACAGACAGCCAGCCGCGCAGACAGGCAGCCAGCCGGGCGTCCACACAGAGAGGCAGCCAGCCGGCCGCCCGCACAGAGAGGCAGCCGCCCACCTGCACAGACAGCCAGCCGCACAGACAGGCAGCTAGCTGGTTGCCCGCACAGAGAGGCAGCCAGCCGGGCGTCCGCACAGAGAGGCAGCCAGCCGGGCGCCCGCACAGCCAGCTGCCCACACAAAGAGGCAGCCAGCTGACCGATCGCACAGCCAGCTGCCCGCACAGAGAGGCAGCTGCCCACGTGCACAGACAGCCACACAGAGAGGCAGCTAGTTGGGTGACCGCACACAGAGGCAGCCAGCCGACCGATTGCACAGCCAGCCTCCCGTACAGAGAGGCAGGCAGCCAGCCGGGGGCCGCACAGAGAGGCAGCCAGCCGGGGGCCGAACAGAGAGGCAGCCAGCCAGGTGCCCGCACAGAGAGGCAGCCAGCCGGGTGCCCGCACAGAGAGGCAGCCAGCCGGGTGCCCGCACAGAGAGGCAGCGAGCCAGGTGCCCGCACAGAGAGGCAGCCAGCCGGGGGCCGCACAGAGAGGCAGCGAGCCAGGTGCCCGCACAGAGAGGCAGCCAGCCGGGTGCCCGCACAGAGAGGCAGCCAGCCAGGTGCCCGCACAGAGAGGCAGCCAGCCGGGGGCCGCACAGAGAGGCAGCCAGCCGGGGGCCGAACAGAGAGGCAGCCAGCCAGGTGCCCGCACAGAGAGGCAGCCAGCCGGGTGCCCGCACAGAGAGGCAGCCAGCCGGGTGCCCGCACAGAGAGGCAGCGAGCCAGGTGCCCGCACAGAGAGGCAGCCAGCCGGGTGCCCGCACAGAGAGGCAGCCAGCCAGGTGCCCGCACAGAGAGGCAGCCAGCCGGGTGCCCGCACAGAGAGGCAGCCAGCCGGGTGCCCGCACAGAGAGGCAGCCAGCCGGGTGCCCGCACAGAGAGGCAGCCAGCCGGGTGCACAGACTATACAGCAATCTCACAAGACTATGCATTTTGGCAAGTTACATTTTATTTTTGCCAAGTTGGAGGCCTAGCTGGAATCTCTATACTCTCTTTACATACATACTGTGCGGTTAGCTACTGCTCTGTCCGTGCTGGGATCTCAGGCAGCAATTGGGAGGACGATTGAGGCAACCTCCAGAACGGTGAGATTATCCAATCTGCAAAAAGATATATTGGGGCAAAGAACAACTATCTTATAGACTTAAAGAAACATGCCCTCTAAAATGCAAGATCAAAGAGTGCATGAGACCCCCTAACCACACCCCAAAATACATATCTACGCTAGACCACAGAAAGTCCCCAAACCCCTAAATTAGAGGCAGATCCCTGAAATAAATACAAACCTCAGAGTTGACAAAAAAAGACAAATAACTGAACCTTCTAGAGAAATGCAGACCCCACTCCTTGTGTACAAGTATCCCAGAGTAAATGCATCTTACCATTGCCAGACCGGACCCATAATACAGACCTCAGACCAGGTGACCCTTAAAGATTCCATTTTTTTACTGCCCCCACTGATTAGGATTATGGTCTTGCGACATTATATGGAGCTGCAGTGTGCACGTATAGGAGGTGGTCAGGAGACCCCCACTCCTACTAGGTGTGCTATTAAAGTGTATTGCATAATCTATGTATTGGGACTACTTTACAGTGTAAGCTCTGCGGGCCATACATGTATTATAGTTATAAGTATTGGAATAGATAGAAGGTTTGTTGGTGCGGCAAGAGTAATACGCAGGGGCTGCCAAGCACAGAAATGGATACTTTTTGTAACTATAGCAACAATCCCCCTTTTTCAGGTGTGAGTTGGACTGGCCGACGCCTCCCCTCCATGAAACTGTGGATGGTTTAGCCTGGACAGAAAAGTGTGGGAAAAGTGTCTGTGAGGAGAGAGACGTCTGAGGGAGATTCAGGAAGTGGTTGTGCCACAGGTGCGAAGAGAAAAGCCTGAGGAGAAGCCGTTGAGCTCGGGGTGGGGGAGAGATACAGTGACGGCCGCAAGAACTGGACTGTGAGAAAAAACAGACTATTGCTCAGTCAGTACCCGACCCAGGAGAAGACGTCGCCCGGATGAGCCCATCTGCCCCGTGACCCGAGAGAAGAAAAGTTGCTTCTGTTTGGCCCCAGAGAAGTGCGCACCAATGGACGTCATACCCCGAGAGGGAACTGGTTCCACGAATGTTACCATGAGTTTGTACCTGTGCGCACTGGTTAAGGTTTAGTGCAGGCCTCCATAGATAGAGTGCGGTGTCCACATGGTCCCCCTGGTGGAGGCCAGTTAGGTGAGAACACAGAGTAATGAAGTACAAGTATATTGTCTGTATACTTGTATATTGTAATAGTTGTAGTTTGCTCCAGCTAAATAGCTCCATTGTGTATTTTCCCGTTCCAAAATACCTCTTTCCCTGTTGCCCAAGAGTCGTCACGTGTCAGCTCCCTGCCATAAAATACCCCGTTTTTTCTGTAAACTCGTCTGGTACCGTAACTTACTCTGCACCCGGTGGTCCCTCGGTCATCGCATCGCATGCTCCACCTCAGCTCTGAGAGAATGATGATTGCTGTGGACCGTTTTTTCTCCGATCGTAGACCAGACCCCTAAGAATACGGACCACAGACCAGGCTACCCCATAATATAGACTGCAAGCCAGAGGTACAGACATCTCTCCATTCCAGTCCTCTCCATAGCATCATGATGCCGTCCGTGGCCCCAGCCGTGGTCCCTCCAAGTATATAATCGTGGGCCCCTTTAAATAAAGCTGCTATTTTGTGCATATTCTTTTTATGTCCGGTGCGCCCCTATTATGTGATGATGAGGCATGGAAAACATCAAATAAAGTAATGAAAAAGTTCTTGGACTTCAGTTTGGAGATGAAATATGTAAATAAAACCGTTCGTCATTAATTAACCTTGTCTAATCCCGCTTGTTGATAGGCATTTATCTTGGGCTCCATCCAAACAGCTAATGGGCAAGATCCATCAACTGCAATTTGTGAGCAGATGCTTAATAGAACTGCAAACTTTCTCCAAGATGCTCTGTTTTTTTCATTAAGACTTACCAGTGTTCTTACTTTAATGTGGGATATCCGCTCATTAGGAAATGAAATCAAAGGCATTCCTGTCCGTGTCCCGATGGTATAGGAGCCCACTGCACATTAACCCTTCAAACAGGCAGGGTCCGGTCTAGAGCCCCTTGTATTTAACTCTTTATGCAATAGATTTTACAAATATTGTCTTAGAAGCAAAAAAAAGAACCTGTGGAAATGAAAGCGCAATAGGGTCTTACCCTGACAAACAGGGGGTGAAAGAAGAGTAATCCTACTCACCAATCAGGGTTGTGACAGGCACAACTCCTGTAGCAGCATGTGTATGGATCAAGGCAGCAGTAACCCAAGCGGCTGATAGCAGAGAGAGGTAGTAGAACGGGGCTTTAAAGAACCGCACCAAGGATCCCAGATGTAATCTTGAATTAATGTAAACTTTTTATTTTGGCACAGGTCTACGCGTTTCAGGCGGCTCAGCTCCCTTCCTCAGGACCAGCAGGCACAAGATACATCAAATCCCATCAAAGAGATTTAATGTATCTTGTGCCTGCTGGTCCTGAGGAAGGGAGCTGAGCCTCCTGAAACGCGTAGACCTGTGCCAAAATAAAAAGTTTACATTAATTCAAGATTACATCTGGGATCCTTGGCGCGGTTCTTTAAAGCCCCGTTCTACTACCTCTCTCACAAATATTGTCTTAGCAGATTGGCCTCCACATTTCCAGTAAAGCTATATTACAAGGGGTACTTTACACGTTGCGACATCGCATCCGAAATATCGTCGGGGTCACGTCGTTAGTGACGCACATCCGGCGCCGGTAACGACATCGCAACGTGTAAATCCTAGATGCGCCGATAAACGATCGCAAAAGCGTTGAAAATCGTTGATCTGTGTAGCATCGGTCATATTCATAATATCGGGTCGACCGCAGGTACGATGTTGTTCCTGCAGCTCCACACATCACTGTGTGTAAACCCGCAGGAGCCACAAACATCTCCTTACCTGTGTCCCGACGGCAATGCGGAAGGGAGAAGGTGGGCGGGATGTTATGTCTGTCTCATCTCCGCCCATCCGCTTCTATTGGCCGGCCGATTAGTGACGTCGCGGTGATGTCGCTGTGACACCGAACGCACCTCCCCCTTAAAGGAGGGATTGTTCGGCAGTCACAGCGACGTCGCCGAGCAGGTTTGTGCGTGTGACGCTGCCGTAGCGATAATGTTCACTACGGCAGCAATCACCACATATCGGATGTGTGACGGGGGCGGGTGCTATCGCGCTCGGCATCGCTAGCGATGTCGCAACGTGCAAAGTACCCCTAAGGACGTTCCAATCAAAATTTTCAACATTCCGCTTTTCTAGGGCCCAGAATGGCACCATGTGTCTATTGCTGTCTCTCTGTAATAAACTATGTCGCATTTAGGGTCACTGCTGCAAAAGCTAGGAAGCTTATATCCAGAGCTGTTATTAGGAAGTGAGTCGGGGCCACGTGGTGCTAGAGAATAGAGAAAAGAGCTAAGATGGAGGCAAGGTGCAACAGCAAAAAACTAAACCAAATGGGAACGTCAAAGGAGTCCATGAGGAGCGCTGCTCCTGCAGAAACAGCTGTGGTGGTGGAGTGGTTCCTTCACACTTAAGCTCATCTGGTGTGTGATACTCTGGAGGAGATGACTATGACACCGAGGAGAGCAGGCAAAGTGAGTGAGACAAACATGGACTTTGGGAAAGAAACCATTGGTGAGCTGAGACGTTCCGGCTGCGTGGCTGCTGCTGAATAGTCCAGATAGATTCTGTAAAAGGCTGGTGAATGAAAGATGCACTCCGTTATATCTGCATGTGAATATCGCCATCTGCTGGTTGAAAAGGACAAGCCGGAACTGAAGACTAGAGCAAGTGTTTCCTCAAAGAAAGAGTTTAGAAGAGACGCTGGGTCACGTGACAGTTGTGGCACAGTTGCTTAATATAAAAGCTGGAGATGGCCAAGGAGGGGAGGATTTGGTGCCAAGACTTGGAAGGAAGCAGACGTGATCAGGAGAGAAGCCATATAACTGCCATTACCATAAACATACCTCTGAGAGACCTGACCCTGGATTCCATCTCAAGTCAGTGGTTGGTTTTTGGGATTCAGTTTTCGGTATTCGGTCTTCGGATTTCTTCTGAAGTCAGTGGTCGATATTCAGTCTTTGAGTCCCTTCTGAAGTTATTCGTCAGTGTTTGGTGTTCAGTCTTCAGTATTCAGTTTTTGGCTTTCTTCTGAAGTCAGTGGTCGGTATTTGGTATTAAGTCCTCGGTATTCGGTCGTCGGATTTCTTCTGGAGTCAGTATTCAGTCTTTGGGTTCCTTTTAGAGTCATGGGTCGGTATACCTCCGATCTGTTCCAGGGTCAGGTCTCTCAGAGGTATGTTTATGGTAATGGCAGTTATAGGGCTTCTCTCCTGATCACGTCTGCTTCCTTCCAACTCTAGGCACCAAATCCTCCCCTCCTTGGCCATCTCCAGCTTTTATATTAAGCAACTGTGCCACAACTGTCACGCGACTGAATACCGACCACTGAGTCCAGAAGAAACCCAAAAACTGAATATCGAAGACTTAATACTGAATTACGACCACTTACTCCACAAGAAACCTGAAGACTGAATACCGATTATTGACCATTGACTCCAGAGGAACCCGAAGAACAAATACTGACTACCAACTGCAGAAGGAACCTGAAGAGTGAATACCACCGACTCCAGAATAAAACTGATGACCGAAGACCTAATACTGACCACCAATTCCAAAAGGAACCAGAAGAGAGAGTACCGAAGACCAAATGTGTGCTGATTCATAGGCAGGCTAGCAAGAGTTAATCTCTGCTGGTCTGCTTGCTCCTTTTATCACATATTGGGGGGTGACCTATCCTATCTGTTTCCCTCCTATTTATGCTGGTTGAATCCTTCCACCCATGCTAGCTAGAGTTTACTCTATGTTGGTCTGTGAGATGTGGTGTCCCAGACTCTCTAGTGAAAGTTGTGCTCATTGCTTGGTGCGGTTGTGGAGTTTTTTGTTGCTTTGTAGCTTCCTTCCTGCTCTTGTGTTTTCTCCTGAACCGCTCATCATCTTTACTTTTGTGTGTGTGTGCTATGTGACAGAGTTTCGGTTTTCTCCATCTGTATTTTTCTGTGGTTTCATCACACTCCTATCCCGTCCCTCCCTGGAGGGAGGGGAAACAGATCGGGACTGGTCAGGAGCAGGGCCAGGAAGGAGGCCCAGGCCTTTTCACCATCAGGAGTATCCCTGAGATTAGGGATAGTGTAGGGCTCCCTAGTTTGAGGGACAGCCTAGGAACCCCGATACCTTGATATCCCATAGTCATTGTCACAGCCATACTGTCAGAGTTGGTCACTGTTAAGGAGGTACTGTTGTAGCTATAGGAATTGTGGTGTGAATGTTATGGAGGATTTTCGGCTCTATTGTGGGGCCACCACAGTCATCAGTGATTTGTGCACATATTTGTTAAATCTCTTTAAATCATTTCCTTTTCATGGTCGGATTAAAGTTCTCCCTCCCAGAAATACGAGATGATAAATCTCCTTAAAAATAGGCAAGATTTTCTCATTATTTATTTAAATAGGAGCAGATTCCTCCATAAACTCAGTGGCTATAAAAAGTCCACACGACGTCTTCAGCCTGAACCGTTTCTGCAGAGTGTAAACAAGCGTTCATTTAATCTCTCGCTGTTACCACAAACCGGATTTATCTCCGAGAGTCCAAATCAAGAGGAGCCCGACATCTGTACATCTGGGCTCGAAACCCCGAGCGGCGCTCAAGTAAACAAGAGATGACAGAACCGGGTCACCATTGCCAAACGCCATTAACTCTTCCCGTGCTGACGGCGGAAGAACGGCTCCTAACAGCAAACACATGGGGAGACGCTGCCGGCCAAGTGTCCGTCATAACCTGGGCATCTCCTGTATATAATTATGTGTACAGCCGGTATAACCTGGGCATCTCCTGTATATAATTATATATGTACAGCCGGTATAACCTGGACATCTCCTGTATATAATTATATATGTACAGCCGGTATAACCTGGACATCTCCTGCATATAATTATATATGTACAGCCGGTATAACCTGGGCATCTCCTGTATATAATTATATATGTACAGCCAGTATAACCTGGGCATCTCCTGTATATAATTATATATGTACAGCTGCTATAACCTGGGCATCTCCTGTATATAATTATATATGTACAGCTGGTATAATCTGGACATCTCCTGTATATAATTATATATGTACATCCGGTATAACCTGGGTATCTCCCGAATATAATTATATATGTACAGGCCAGCTGGTATAACCTGGGCATCTCCTGTATATAATTATATATGTACAGCCGGTATAACCTGGGCATCTCCTGTATATAATTATATATGTACAGCTGGTATAACCTGGGCATCTCCTGTATATAATTATATATGTACAGCTGGTATAATCTGGACATCTCCTGTATATAATTATATATGTACATCCGGTATAACCTGGGTATCTCCCGTATATAATTATATATGTACAGCCGGTATAACCTGGGCATCTCCTGTATATAATGATATATGTACAGCTGGAATAACCTGGGCATCTCCTGTATATAATTATATATGTACAGCTGGTATAACCTGGACATCTCCTGTACTGTATAATGATATATGTACAGCCGGTATAACCTGGGCATCTCCTGTATATAATTATATATGTACAGCCGGTATAACCTGGGCATCTCCTGTATATAATTATATATGTACAGCTGGTATAACCTGGGCATCTCCTGTATATAATTATATATGTACAGCCGGTATAACCTGGGCATCTCCTGTATATAATTATATATGTACAGCTGGTATAACCTGGGCATCTCCTGTATATAATTACATATGTACAGCTGGTATAACCTGGGCATCTCCTGTATATAATTATATATGTACAGCTGGTATAACCTGGACATCTCCTGTATATAATTATATATGTACAGCCGGTATATCCCGTACATCTCCTGTATATAATTATATATGTACAGCCGGTATAACCTGGGCATCTCCTGTATATAATTATATATGTACAGTCGGTATAACCTGTACATCTCCTGTATATAATTATATATGTACAGCTGGTATAACCTGGGCATCTCCTGTATATAATTATATATGTACAGCTGGTATAACCTGGGTATCTCCTGTATATAATTATATATGTACAGCCGGTATAACCTGGGCATCTCCTGTATATAATTATATATGTACAGCTGGTATAACCTGGGTATCTCCTGTATATAATTATATATGTACAGCCGGTATAACCTGGGCATCTCCTGTATATAATTATATATGTACATCCGGTATAACCTGGGCATCTCCTGTATATAATTATATATGTACAGCTGGTATAACCTGGGCATCTCCTGTATATAATTATATATGTACAGCTGGTATAACCTGGGTATCTCCTGTATGTAATTATATATGTACAGCTGGTATAACCTGGACATCTCCTGTACTGTATAATGATATATGTACAGCCGGTATAACCTGGGCATCTCCTGTATATAATTATATATGTACAGCCGGTATAACCTGGGCATCTCCTGTATATAATTATATATGTACAGCTGGTATAACCTGGGCATCTCCTGTATATAATTATATATGTACAGCCGGTATAACCTGGGCATCTCCTGTATATAATTATATATGTACAGCTGGTATAACCTGGGCATCTCCTGTATATAATTACATATGTACAGCTGGTATAACCTGGGCATCTCCTGTATATAATTATATATGTACAGCTGGTATAACCTGGACATCTCCTGTATATAATTATATATGTACAGCCGGTATATCCCGTACATCTCCTGTATATAATTATATATGTACAGCCGGTATAACCTGGGCATCTCCTGTATATAATTATATATGTACAGTCGGTATAACCTGTACATCTCCTGTATATAATTATATATGTACAGCTGGTATAACCTGGGCATCTCCTGTATATAATTATATATGTACAGCCGGTATAACCTGGACATCTCCTGTATATAATTATATATGTACAGCCGGTATAACCTGGACATCTCCTGCATATAATTATATATGTACAGCCGGTATAACCTGGGCATCTCCTGTATATAATTATGTGTACAGCCGGTATAACCTGGGCATCTCCTGTATATAATTATATATGTACAGCCGGTATAACCTGGACATCTCCTGTATATAATTATATATGTACAGCCGGTATAACCTGGACATCTCCTGCATATAATTATATATGTACAGCCGGTATAACCTGGGCATCTCCTGTATATAATTATATATGTACAGCCAGTATAACCTGGGCATCTCCTGTATATAATTATATATGTACAGCTGCTATAACCTGGGCATCTCCTGTATATAATTATATATGTACAGCTGGTATAATCTGGACATCTCCTGTATATAATTATATATGTACATCCGGTATAACCTGGGTATCTCCCGAATATAATTATATATGTACAGGCCAGCTGGTATAACCTGGGCATCTCCTGTATATAATTATATATGTACAGCCGGTATAACCTGGGCATCTCCTGTATATAATTATATATGTACAGCTGGTATAACCTGGGCATCTCCTGTATATAATTATATATGTACAGCTGGTATAATCTGGACATCTCCTGTATATAATTATATATGTACATCCGGTATAACCTGGGTATCTCCCGTATATAATTATATATGTACAGCCGGTATAACCTGGGCATCTCCTGTATATAATGATATATGTACAGCTGGAATAACCTGGGCATCTCCTGTATATAATTATATATGTACAGCTGGTATAACCTGGACATCTCCTGTACTGTATAATGATATATGTACAGCCGGTATAACCTGGGCATCTCCTGTATATAATTATATATGTACAGCCGGTATAACCTGGGCATCTCCTGTATATAATTATATATGTACAGCTGGTATAACCTGGGCATCTCCTGTATATAATTATATATGTACAGCCGGTATAACCTGGGCATCTCCTGTATATAATTATATATGTACAGCTGGTATAACCTGGGCATCTCCTGTATATAATTACATATGTACAGCTGGTATAACCTGGGCATCTCCTGTATATAATTATATATGTACAGCTGGTATAACCTGGACATCTCCTGTATATAATTATATATGTACAGCCGGTATATCCCGTACATCTCCTGTATATAATTATATATGTACAGCCGGTATAACCTGGGCATCTCCTGTATATAATTATATATGTACAGTCGGTATAACCTGTACATCTCCTGTATATAATTATATATGTACAGCTGGTATAACCTGGGCATCTCCTGTATATAATTATATATGTACAGCTGGTATAACCTGGGTATCTCCTGTATATAATTATATATGTACAGCCGGTATAACCTGGGCATCTCCTGTATATAATTATATATGTACAGCTGGTATAACCTGGGTATCTCCTGTATATAATTATATATGTACAGCCGGTATAACCTGGGCATCTCCTGTATATAATTATATATGTACATCCGGTATAACCTGGGCATCTCCTGTATATAATTATATATGTACAGCTGGTATAACCTGGGCATCTCCTGTATATAATTATATATGTACAGCTGGTATAACCTGGGTATCTCCTGTATGTAATTATATATGTACAGCTGGTATAACCTGGACATCTCCTGTACTGTATAATGATATATGTACAGCCGGTATAACCTGGGCATCTCCTGTATATAATTATATATGTACAGCCGGTATAACCTGGGCATCTCCTGTATATAATTATATATGTACAGCTGGTATAACCTGGGCATCTCCTGTATATAATTATATATGTACAGCCGGTATAACCTGGGCATCTCCTGTATATAATTATATATGTACAGCTGGTATAACCTGGGCATCTCCTGTATATAATTACATATGTACAGCTGGTATAACCTGGGCATCTCCTGTATATAATTATATATGTACAGCTGGTATAACCTGGACATCTCCTGTATATAATTATATATGTACAGCCGGTATATCCCGTACATCTCCTGTATATAATTATATATGTACAGCCGGTATAACCTGGGCATCTCCTGTATATAATTATATATGTACAGTCGGTATAACCTGTACATCTCCTGTATATAATTATATATGTACAGCTGGTATAACCTGGGCATCTCCTGTATATAATTATATATGTACAGCTGGTATAACCTGGGTATCTCCTGTATATAATTATATATGTACAGCCGGTATAACCTGGGCATCTCCTGTATATAATTATATATGTACAGCTGGTATAACCTGGGTATCTCCTGTATATAATTATATATGTATAGCCGGTATAACCTGGGCATCTCCTGTATATAATTATATATGTACATCCGGTATAACCTGGGCATCTCCTGTATATAATTATATATGTACAGCTGGTATAACCTGGGCATCTCCTGTATATAATTATATATGTACAGCTGGTATAACCTGGGTATCTCCTGTATATAATTATATATGTACAGCTGGTATAACCTGGGCATCTCCTGTATATAATTATATATGTACGGCCGGTATAACCTGGACATCTCCTGTATATAATTATATATGTACAGATGGTATAACCCGGGCATCTCCTGTATATAATTATATATATACAGCTGGTATAACCCGGGCATCTCCTGTATATAATTATATATGTACGGCCGGTATAACCTGGACATCTCCTGTATATAATTATATATGTACAGATGGTATAACCTGGACATCTCCTGTATATAATTATATATATACAGCTGGTATAACTCGGGCATCTCCTGTATATAATTATATACGTACACCTGTTGAGACCCCATAGGATAAAAAGAGACATTAGGCTTACCAAGAATAACTTCTCTTCCAATTGAAGGTCCTGGTAACATCTGCATGAACAGGCGAATTTTCATTTTGTCAGATCTGATCATCTCTAATAAGAAGCCATCAATGAAATTTCTTCTTAAGCAATTTGTAATGAGCATAAATGAGACCCAGCGTCTATACTATTAATATAAATAATTGTACATTTTTGGTCATTTCTGAGCAATTACACAAGTTTTCGAGAAACTTTGAACAAAAAAATAGATAATTTTTCAAAGATTTTTCATTGCTTGAACTACTTTTGTATTTCCCGATTCCGTTCCATGGACCTGAGATTATGAAGGAATTTCCATATCTTTGGGAATTTACATCCAAACTCTTCCACTTAGCGCACACAGGATTTTGGAGGTGGTCAGAAACGATGAGTTTTCTAATGGAAACCATTACAGGAAATGCTCCTTTTTTTGGAAATTTTTGGGGGATTTTTTTTATTTCCTGAAGCTTTTTTGATGAGTTCTTGAACAATGTTAGGAGAACTTTTTCTTTGAGTGTTTTTGCAACCTTCTGATAGGACAGCATCAAGGTTGGAGCGTTTTTATTAGGAGCCACTTCGAAGACGTGAGATGGATTCTCATTTTTCCCACCAGAAATTAACACCCGAAGAGGAGAAAAATGTTCAAAAGACTGAAAATAAAAAGCAAAGGGGTTTTACTGTTGAACTGAATGAAGAGAGACTTTCAATACTGTTTTTTGTTTTTGAGAATTTTTTCAGATTTTTTTGGGGATCAGACTCACTGCAAATAAATTAATTAATCAAAATCTCCAACTGTGCAAACCCTTAAAGATCAACGTGAGACCAGGTTTGGACACCACCAATAACATTTAGTGACCTTTGTCACAATCACAGGATTCCATGTGTTTTACGGTAGTTTTTTTATGCCTGGGTGACTTTAAGGAAGATCAAAAGTAGGAAATGAGCAAGTCAAGAGCGGAAATCATGGCACCATCGACACAAGCACCACATCAAATCTTCAGACGTGTCACCCTATTACGAAAGACTTCCAAAGCTTAATATGGTAGTACCTATAGGAAAAACTGTGTCCTTTGAGGAACTTGAGACTTTGTAACATCTGGATCTCCTGAACTATTCCAAACAGTAGTGCCCATCGCTCCACCTCAACACTAATTCTATCTACTATGGAGTTACACCTTAGCTACTCCATGCTGGAGTGACCACAGTTTGGATAACATAGTAGTACCAGCAAAGTACCAGCACAGTTGCCCATAAAGCTGTCCCAATCACCTACATTTACCCATAAAATTGTGTAATCCGTGTAACTGTGCGTACTGTGGCTGCAGTACCCTAATGGAGACATATATCATGAATCAATTATGAACCGATGAAACAGGGGCTCCTAGGCTGACCCTAAGACTTGGACCCCCTGTGCTGTCCCTTATCTCAAAGGTAGGCTTGATGGTAGCCAGGTTTGAGCTCCCAGTGTGACCCTGACAATCCAACTGCGATCCCTCAAATACCGCTCAAAAAGTGGCAGCTTAGGCTCCGGAGCACTGACAGCCACTGTGCACTGCGCCGCAGTGCATGATTGAGCCTGTAGCTGCACTGCACCCCTGAGCTCCACAACGTGCTATGTCAGGGGCTGCATTTGTTTGGCGAGACCGGTAACAGGATCCATAGGGAAAAAATATGAGATGGCTGAATATAATGTCAAGGGGTATGAACCGATGGAACAGGGACTCCTAGGCTGACCATAAGACTGGGGCCCCAGCGCTGTCCCTTATCTCGAAGGTAGGCTCAATAGTAGCCAGGTTCAAGTGCCCAGCGCGACCCTGACTCTTGTCCGAGCCCTAATACTACTCCTCCCCCACCCAGTGAGCGGGCTGGAAACCAGTAACAAAAACCCCACAAATAGACGAAGACTCGTGCACACTGCAGTCAAATACAAAAGAGGGACAGTAAGTGAACTGGGGAGTAAAGCAAAAAGGGTAGGAAATAAATATACAACAGGTGAACTCACACACCACGCAGAACCACAACTTGTTGGTCACCATAGAACTGGATAACCACAGGAACCGAGGAAGCAAAAGCTATATCTGGCACTCAGCCCCAGACACCACAGCCTTATAAAGGGTGAAGGCGACTGAGGATGATAATCAACAGCCTGAGCTCCCAGTGGATGATCACAAGCCAGCAGGTATTAACTCCTTCTGTACTGGAGAGCAGTGAAGCCAATCAAAGCCAACGCCCAAGACAGGCTGTGCCACTAAGGGATTCAAGGCTGCTTGTCAGACTTTGCAGTGTGAAGTCTGACACCACCATGACACCCAGTGAGTGCAATGCAGGACACCGCACGACAACATATTTCGATAGGTTCCCTTCATTGAGATGGTAATTTTGATTTGCATTGAGTAAATTTGGTGCAAAGCAAATCTACTAGAAAACGTCTACATTTACATTGATTCACGTGACTCCAGTGCATTGGCCATGTCAGTGGTCTCTTCCCTTTAATTAGCCAGGCTGGCGCCACATCTGTGGATCAAGTGACAATGACAACATTGTGCCAGCCCAGTTAAACAAAAGCCATGCCTCGATCCCAGAAGGTAAGAGAGTCGAGAGATGACCATCCAGTGGCCACAGACTATTGACCTGGAAGATGGACCAGAGGGTCTCGAATCAATCTGCAAATCTCTAGCAAAAACATATTAATAAACTGTAATACCCAACATACCTGTCCCACTGATCCTGCTCACTGTCTGGTCCTGCAATCAACTGCTCTTCCTTCTTCCTAACCCTCCATGTTTTCCAGCAGGCATTTTCACTACTAACTAGGTCCCACTTTGCCACATAGAGCAACAACAGTAAAACAGGTATGGGGCGTTCCTGTCGTGCAATGTTCTGCCTTGCACTCGCTGGGTGTCATGGCGACGTTGGACTCACTGCAGAGTCCAACAAGCTGCCTGGTATTCTATAGTTGCACAGCCTGTCAAGGGCGTTGGCTGGTTCTGACTTCGCTGCTCTCCAGCACAGCAGGAGTTAATTTCTTTTGGTCTGTGATCATCTGCTGAACACCATCTCCAGCTGTTATAAGGTTCTGGTTTCTGGGGCTGAGTGCCGGATATAGCTTCTGCTGCCTGGTTCCTGTTGTTAACCAGTTGTATGGTGATCTTCAAATTGCGGTTCTGCATGATGTGTGTCCTCCAGTTGTGCATTTATATCTGACCCCTTTTTTCGTTACCTCCCAGTTCACTTACTGTCTCACCTTTGTGTTTGAATGCAGTGGGCATGAGTTTTCATTTACTCTTATAACTGATTATTTGTGGGGTTTTGGCAACTGGGTTCCCGACCCACTCCCTGGGTGGGGGGAAGTAGTATCAGGATTTCGACAGGAGGTAGGCCCTTGTTGGAGGCTTAAACCTGGCTACCATCAAGCCTACCTTCGAGATAAGGGACAACACAGGGGCCTCAGACTTAGGGTCTGCCTAGGAGCCCCTGTTCCATCTATACATAACCTGTGACAGTTCTGGGGAAAATTGACTATAAACAATTTATTATTTTTTTAACCACTTCCGAGATCTTAAATTCCTGCAAAATTTCAGCATATTGACCAAAATTTGGACTCAGAAATCTTAAAATCATAAACATTATCCCTTGTATTGATAAAGAGTGACTTGTTGGTCCTCTAAGCCCCCAGCACCATGGACACCTCCTCTCAACTTTTCTGAACTCATACCGCACTTGAATGAGCAGCCCCTTTGGATGTGACCTCCAGTGCCGGAGAATTCTATCTGTCAGTAGTCTGGTCTCTACCATCAAGGCAAATGTGTGATGTTCCTGGGCAGAGATGGAGATTTGGGACTCTACGGACTCCTGAATGTCATGGTATACGAATGCCGAGACACACAAATTAAGCCCGTGAGACGCAGAACGGTCATCCTGGCCATCCATGGTTTTTAGTTTTTGGTGTCTTGTGCACATTTTATAAAGTGGTGCAGTATCGTGGTCACCATATTGTGTTGTTGTTCCGTATTGAAATCCAGATCCTGGGCTTTCCAGAGTTAAGGGTTTTGGCACCTGCAACGAGGAATCGACAGTCCTGAGTTGAGTTTTTAGGTTTTCGGCCAAATTTTGAACTCCATAAAATATTAATCATTTCTAATTTAATTAGACATTTCTGGGGCACGGCTTGATTGCCATGTGGGTCAGTGAGTAAAGATTAACATATTTCCAACTTGTTCTTTTTTTTTTATCCTTTCCAGGAAATTGAGATCTCAAAGAAAAACATGTCAACACATGGGGATTTTGGAGCTGTCTAATTCCTGTTCCCGAGGCTTCAGCAGCTGTTTGATGGAAATCATTTAGAGCCTAGAAGTGACATCTCGTGCTGTTATTGATCATGAAATCAAGATGCTTTTTGTATTTTCCATTGAGCGTGCCACCAAAGATTGTCAGAGACAACCGCTTTCAAAATGTGACCTGCGGCAATCACCGGATCGCTCACCATCCAGCCCATCATTCACTCCTATTCCCTTATATCACGATGGTGGACATTAGGATGAATACTAATAAAATTACGTCTTGAGTCTATGAGAATAGTCGCTTATGCAGAGTGCTCTGCTTTTAGGCTTACAGACGAGGCTCGTAACTGGGGACCACTTTCTATGACGCCATTGTGCCCTAATTTGTCAACGTTTCCGTGTGTATGGTGGCGCCCCAATTCACTCTTAATAGCAGAATAATGAAGTTTTCGGCTGGGTAGATTTCGACACTCCGGTTCCTGCTTCCATGGCGTGTTGAGGAGACAAAGTGTCTGGCAGCTGCTGATTCCATTGCTTTTTAGAAATACAAATGAACCAATGGATGTAGAGCATTTGTGATGCATTAAAGCACCACTACAGTGTGTTTTATTTTTATTTCAACCCTGGAGTGTTGCTTTATATGTAAGTCCCCTGCCCCCTGTCTCATACTCACCTGCCGCCGTCTTCATTTCTTTTCAGCCTCACTCCGGTAGCCTCCAGCGGTTTGTGACCTGCCTGTAGCTCTAGTGTTTCATGGAGTGCGCAGAAGGTTACAACTGAAAGTAACTCTATGAGAGCCTCAGCCTGGACTCATCCTGGCCTCATTCTGGCCTCGTCCTAGCCTCATTCTGGCCTAGTTCTGGCCTCGCCCTGGCCTTGTTCTGGTCTCATTTTAGTCTCGTTCTGGCCTCATTCTGATTCTCATCCTGGCCTCATTCTGGTCTCATCATGGCCTCATCCTGGCCTTGTTCTGGCCTCATTCTGGTTCTCATCTTCGCCTCATCCTGGCCTCATCATGGCATAATTCTGGCCTCATTCTGGCCTTGTCCTAGCCTCATTCTGGCCTAGTTCTGGCCTTGTCCTGGCCTCATTCTGGTTCTCATCTTCGCCTCATCCTGGCCTCATCATGGCATAATTCTGGCCTCATTCTGGCCTTGTCCTAGCCTCATTCTGGCCTAGTTCTGGCCTTGTCCTGGCCTCATTCTGGTTCTCATCTTCGTCTCATCCTGGCCTCATCATGGCATAATTCTGGCCTCATTCTGGCCTTGTCCTAGCCTCATTCTGGCCTAGTTCTGGCCTTGTCCTGGCCTCATTCTGGTCTCATCATGGCCTCATTCTGGCCTTGTTCTAAGCTCATCCTGGCCTCATCCTGGCCTTGTTCTGGCCTCATCCTGGCCTCATCATGCCCTTGTTCTAAGCTCATCCTGGCCTCATCATGCCCTTGTTCTGGCCTCATTCTGTTTCTCATCTTCGCCTCATCCTGGCCTCATCATGGCATCATTCTGGCCTCATTCTAGCCTTGTCCTAGCCTCATTCTGGCCTAGTTCTGGCCTTGTCCTGGCCTCATTCTGGTCTCATTCTGGCCTTGTTCTGGCCTCAATCTGGTTCTCATCATGGCCTCATTCTGGTCTCATCCTGGCCTCATTCTGGCCTCGTTCTGGCCTCATCATGGCCTCGTTCTGGCCTCATTCTGGTCTCATCCTGGCCTCATTCTGGCCTTGTTCTGGGCTCATCCAGCCTCATCATGGACTTGTTCTGGCCTCATTCTGTTTCTTATCCTGGCCTTTTTCTGGCCTCATTCTGGTTCTTATCTTGGCCTCATCCTGCCTCATCATGGCCTCATTCTGGCCTCATTCTGGTTCTCAAATAAGGAATAACGTTTGGAACACCATTCTAAGTCTGAACTGGGTGCAAAAACCTAAAAATGGCACCCAGTTCAGACTTAGAATGGTGTTACAAACGTTATTCCTTATTTGTTAGTAGTTTTTCGTTTGTGAACCCACCCCACTCACACCTATTGCCAGTCCACATTATACGCATATATAGCCTGGGTCTCAGCTTCCCATACACGGTAGGTTTTTTAACTGCATGAGAGGACACACACAAGCTAGGGACCCCAACGTAGAGAAATACTTTGGCGTAGTGTTGGGGCTCTGTTGCATTGATCAATTCAGTAGCTAAATTTCTCTTTATTCATGTTCATGGCAGTAATGCAGATTCCATTTTCATACTTTCATTCTTACACATAGCTATTGGATTTTTCATGTCAGTATTCACACAGCAGTTTCTGCTATTACATGTATTCCCCTTGCATAGTCACTGGTGTGCTTACTTCATTCTGGTTCTCATCCTGGCCTCATTCTGGCCTCATTCTGGCCTCGTTCAGGCCTTATTTTTGCCTCATCCTGGCCTCATCATGGCCTCATTCTTGCCTCGTCCTGGCCTCGCTCTGATTCTCATCCTGTCCTCATACTGGCCTCTGTCTGGAATCGTCCTGGCCTCATTCTGGCCTTATACTGGCCTCTGTCTGAATCGTCCTGGCCTCATTCTGGCCTTGTTCTGGCCTCATACTGGCCTCTGTCTGGAATCGTCCTGGCCTCATTCTGGCCTTGTTCTGGCCTCATTCTGACCTCGTCCTGGCCTCAATCTGGAATCATCCTGTCCTCATCCTTTCCTCATTCTGGCCTATTTGTGGCCTCATAAAGGCCTCATTCTCGTTCTCATAGAGTTGCATTGAGCACTTCTTATGTAACTGCTGACTTCCAACCAGCAGCTGTTACGGGCTAGTGATGGGCAAACCCGAACTGTAAAGTTCGGAGTCCGTACCAGACACCTAGTGTGCTTGCATGGACCCTGAACACAGACTTCCCTGAGAAGTAACTGTTTGAATTTGGCCACCTGGATACAAAAAAAAAGTTGAAAGAAAGCAAACTGTTAAAGCAAGAGAATTATAATTACCAAGTCTCCCGCATGGCTGTTACACTGCTTCCGGGTCCGCTCATTAGCTCTCAAGCATATTCACTGCTTCCTCCGCCCACCCTCTGTGACAGCATCTGTCATTGGTTGCAGTCAGACCGCCGGCATCTGTGATTTATTGGGTAGTCAAAAAATAAATGGATGCCACAATTCTGGGGTGGCTGCATTCTGCTATTTTGTGATTTTTGCTGCCCCCCCCTTCAGTCTGAGAATACCAGACCCCAGATGTTGGACTTTATTGTGGCTAGGTATCAAAATTGGGGGGGACCGCATGCAGCTTTTAAATTATTTATCTATTATTTATTTAAATGAAGAAAAAAAAAAGCAGCATGGGGTCACTAGTTTTTTGATACACAGCCAAGATATAGCACACAGCTGGGGGCTGCAGCCTGTAGCCGTCTGCTTTATCTGTGATGGGTATCATTATATGGGGGACATTATGTCTTTTTTTCCAATTATTTATTTATTTTTACACTCCACAACCAATCACAGAAACCAGCATGCCAACAGTTTGCATGCAATCACAGACGCTGTCACAGAGGCTGGGCGGGGGATGGGTGAATAGAAGGGGCAGTTCAGATGGATGCCCCAACGGGACCACTGAAGGTAAGTAAAAGCGCAATGTGAAAGCAGCCTGAACCCCTTCAGCCCCCAGCCTGTTTTCACCTTAAAGACCCGGCCATTTTTTGCAATTTTGACCAGTGTCACTTTGACAAGTTATAACTCTGGAACACTTCAACGGATCCTGGCGATTCTGAGACTGTTTTTTGTGACATATTGTACTTCATGTTAGTGGTAAATTTAGGCCGATATGTTTTGCGTTTATTTGTGAAAATTTCGGAAATTTGGCGAAAATTTTGAAAATTTTGCAATTTTCAAAATTTGAAATTTTATGCCCATAAATCTAAAAGATATGTCACACAAAATAGTTACTAAATAACATTTCCCACTAGTCTGCTTTACACCAGCGCAATTTTTGAAAAAAAAAAAAAAAAATTCCGTTAGGAAGTTAGAAGGGTTCAAAGTTCATCAGCAATTTCTCATTTTTCCAACAAAATTTACAAAAATAAATTTTTTAGGTACCACATCACATTTGGAGTGATTTGAGAAACCTAGGCGACAGAAAATACCCAAAAGTGACCCCATTCTAAAATCTGTACCCCTCACTCTGCTCAAAACCACATCCAAGAAGTTTATTAACCCTTTAGGAGCTTCACAGCAACCAAAGCAATGTAGACGAAAAAATGAAAATGTTACTTTTTTAACACAAAAATGTTACTTTAGCCATAAAAATTAGTATTTTCACAAGGGTATCAGGAAAAATACATCATAAAATGTATTGTGCATTTTCTCCTGAGTACGACGATACCTCATATGTGGTGGAAATCAAATGTTTGGGCACATAGCAGGACTCGGAAGGCAAGGAGCGCCATTTGAATTTTTGAGTGCAAAATTAGCTGCACTCATTAGCGGACGCCATGTCGGGTTTGAAGACCCCCTGAGGTGCCTAAACAATGGAGCTCCCCCATTTTGGAAACTAGAGCCCTCAAATATTTTTTCTAGATGTTTGATGTGCACTTTGAACCCCTGGGGGCTTCACAGAAGTTTATAACGTTGAGCCGTGAAAAGAAAATTATTTTTTTTTACCACAAAACTGTTGCTTCAACCAGGTAGCTTTTTTTATCACAAGGGTATCAGGAAAAAATGCACCATAAAATGTATTGTGCATTTTCTCCTGAGTACGCAGATACCCCATATGTGGTGGAAATCAAATGTTTGGGCACACGGCAGGACTCGGAAGGCAAGGAGCGCCATTTGAATTTTTGAGTGCAAAATTAGCTGCACTCATTAGCGGACGCCATGTCGGGTTTGAAGACTCCCTGAGGTGCCTAAACAATGGAGCTCCCCCACAATTGACCCCATTTTGGAAACTAGACCCCTCATGGAATTTATCTAGCTGTTTAGTGAGCACTTTGAACCCCTGGAGGCTTCACAAACGTTTGTAATGTTCAGCCGTGAAAATATTTTATTCTTTTTTTTACCACAAAATTGTTTTTTCAAACAGGTAGCTTTTTTTTCCACATGGGTATCAGGAAAAAATGCACCATAAAATGTATTGTGCAATTTCTCCCTCCTGAGTACACAGGTACCTCATATGTGGTGGAAATCAATTGTTTGGGCGTACGGCGGGGCTCAGAAGAGAAGGAGCGCCATTTCACAGTAAAATTGATTGGAATTATTAGCAGACGCCATGTTTCATTTGGAGACCCCCTGATGTGATCCCATTTTGGAAACTAGACCCCCCCCCATACAAAAAAATTGGTTTGGTGAAATAAAAAATACAGACATCAGTAAAAAAAAAAATGAATAAAAAAAAAAATGAGCGCCTGCCACTAAGACCAGTGCCAAACGTGAGAGCAATGCACGAGTCTCGCATCGCATCATCCACTGCAGTCTGGAAGCGAGCAACTGCGCTGGATAATGCGATGCGAGAGGGCGGGGCGGCAGATGAGAAAGGGCGCAGCGGATGGAAAATGGGAAAGGGCGCAGCGGGTGGAGGAGCGGCAGAGGATGAGAAAGGGCACAGCGGATGGATGATGGGAAATGGCGCAGCGGATGGAGGAGCGGCAGAGGATGGGGGGGAGGGAGGTGAGATGGGGATACCTACCTTACAGGATGGATCTAGGCAGCAGGATCACAGCAGACAGAAGAGGCAGCAGATGAAGGAGGCAACAGATTGAGGAGGGTGAGAGGGGGCAGTAGATGAAGAGGATGGGAGAGAGCAGGCAGCAGATCGGGGAGAGGGGCAGAGTCTGATGGGAGAGAGAGATGGCACATGGAGGAGGGGGGGCCCCGGGGGGAGGGTGGCTTGCAGCACATGTGGGGGGAGGGTGGCTTGCAGCACATGTGGGGGGAGGGTGGCTTGCAGCAGTACATGTGGGGGGAGGGTGGCTTGCAGCAGTACATATGGGGGGAGGGTGGCTTGCAGCAGTACATGTGGGGGGAGGGTGGCTTGCAGCAGTACATGTGGGGGGAGGGTGGCTTGCAGCACATGTGCTGCAAGCCACCCTCCCCCCACATGTGCTGCAAGCCACCCTCCCCCCACATGTGCTGCAAGCCACCCTCCCCCCACATGTGCTACAAGCCACCCACCCCCCACATGTGCTGCAAACCACCCTCCCCCCACATGTGGGGGGAGGGTGGCTTGCAGCACATGATGGGATAGGAGGTGTAGTGGTGATGGAGAAGGGGCAGCCGATGAAGGAGGCGGTGGCCGCCGATCCGGAACAGCGGGGGCCGATTCGGGGGCAGCAGCGGCTGAAAAAGGTGGGTGCGACGGCGGCGGGGACAGTGGCGAGCGTGGCAGCGGGGACAGCGGTGGATCCGGAGCAGCGGCGGGGACAGTGGCGAGCGTGGCGGCGGGGACAGCGGTGGATCCGGAGCAGCGGCGGGGACAGTGGCGAGCATGGCGGCGGGGACAGCGGTGGATTGGGAGCGGCGGCGGGGACAGTGGCGAGCGTGGCGGCGGGGACAGCGCTGGATCCGGAGCAGCGGCGGGGACAGTGGCGAGCATGGCGGCGGGGACAGCGGTGGATCCGGAGCAGCAACGGGGACAGTGGCGAGCGTGGCGGCGGGGACAGTGGTGGATCCGGAGCAGCGGCGGGGACAGTGGCGAGCGTGGCGGCGGGGACAGCGGTGGATCCGGAGCAGCGGCGGGGACAGTGGCGAGCGTGGCAGCGGGGACAGCGGTGGATCCGGAGCAGCGGCGGGGACAGTGGCGAGCATGGAGGCGGGGACAGCGGTGGATCGGGAGCGGCTGCGGGGACAGTGGCGAGCGTGGCGGCGGGGACAGTGGTGGATCCGGAGTAGCGGCGGGGACAGTGGCGAGCGTGGCGGCGGGGACAGCGGTGGATCCGGAGCAGCGGCGGGGACAGTGGCAAGCGTGGCGGCGGGGACAGCGGTGGATCCGGAGTAGCGGCGGGGACAGTGGCAAGCGTGGCGGCGGGGACAGCGGTGGATCCGGAGCAGCAGCGGGGCGAACGGGGACAGCGGCGGGGCTGGCGGTGGCGGCCGGAACCGCGGCGGGGCTGGCGGTGGCGGCCGGAGACAGTGGCGAGGGCAGGCAGCGCGATCGGGGACAGGGGCGGGCGATCAGGGATAGGGGCGGGCGGCAACTTACCAATGGGCACCCGCAGAGACCGCTCTCCTCGGCTTCCAGGGATGGTCACAGGCCGCAGATCCACATTGATTGGAGAGAGCGGTTACAGGACCGGTCTCTCCAATCAGAGCTGGGGGTGGGTGAAGCACCGATCACCCAGCTCCAGCCAATGGCCAGTGCTACAGCAGCACTGATCAGGGCTGGATTTAAATGTTCCAGCCATTTTCAATGGCTGGAACATTACAGTGACTGTAATAAGCTGAGCGGCGTTTGTCAGCCAATCACAGCCTCTGTAGGTTCGGGGAGGAGGCACCACCCCTCCTGAGGTCAGGCAGAGGTCCTCTCCTTCCCGAATCTACCGTTTAATGAAAGAAATTGGACTCCCCGGGGCTCCGGAACCGCGATTTCGCCATGACGTACTGGGTACGTCATGGGTCGTTTAGCACGTCACCGTGACGTACCCAGTACGTCAAAGGTCGTTAAGGGGTTAAAGTTCTTTTAAGAGACTAAAAAATAAAATAGAAAAAGTTTTAAAAAGTAAATTACAAAAATGTAAAAATGTGAATCCCTCCTCTTTTCCCCATTAAAAATAAAAAGTGACATATTTTCGTATTTAGTGTTACCGACTGTAAAAGTCGTATCTATCAAAATATAAAGTTATGTAACGTAAAAGTAGGAAAGTGAAAAACAACTGAGGGATCAAAACTTTCTACGTGCTCCAAAGTGGTATCAATCAGATTCTTGCCCCTCAAAAACACGTCTTTGCAGAGGTCCATCAACATAAAAATGAGAATTTTACTGGACTTTCGAAAATAGTAACACAAGATAATTTTTTTCACCACTTAAAAAAATGAAACAAGTTTTGTATCACTGAATGGTTGTCACGATTCCTCTGTGCAGAGCATCTTGCACTAGGAGATGCTCTGCTGTGTTTTCCGAGCTACTGAGCTGGCAGGTTGATTGACAGAGCAGGCTTTCATGCAGGTTCTGGGAGGTGCTGATTGCTCAGGTGTTCCATCTTCCTGATAATTGCTCTGCTTCTTTACTGAGCATGCTCCCCCAGAACCTTGCCAGTTGTACATTCTGGTTCTGTTGTTGTGCTGTTGGCCTGAGTTCCTGCCTGTGTTCTGATATTTGTTTCCTGACCCCAGACTGTTGTTTGACTCCTCTCTGCCTGCTCCCTGTTCCTTCTAAAGAAAATTGGGGATCATCGCCGCGCTTATCACCATTGAATCCAATGAATTTTTTTCAGGTCATTTATTGAAGAACTACAAATCTACGCGTTTCAGGGATCTCTGCCCCCTTCCTCAGGACACGTAAATGATGACACAGAAGATCAGTTAAAACCCTATGCGCCTGTCTTTCTCCCACTACTTCTTTTGCTCCCTGTTCCTGTCGGGCTTTTGACCTCGGACCGTTACCTGACCACATCTCAGTTTTCTCCCAGAATCTATTACGTGCCTTCCCGGAATTCTGACCCTCAGATCGTGACCTGACTACGCCTCTGTGTACTCCCTGTGTCCATACGTGTCTTTCTGTTACCAGATCCCTACAAGATAAGGCAGAAAAGGGGTTAATGCTGCGCATCAGCCAAATGAAGACGTATAATGTTGATGAAGATGAGTATTCTTTTATTTCATAGGTCTACGCGTTTCAAGGTGACAACCTCTTCCTCAGGACCAATGCATCAACAACAAGTACAACATACATGAAGATGACAGATATATATACACACAACTGATGGAAAGAAACGCCCACTGAAAGAAAAAAAAAAAAAAAAAAATCAGTGGGAAGATCCTCCAACTGCATGACATGGCAAATTCATAGTAGTACATCAAATTCACATATATTCAAGGATAACATATTATTATGCAAAAAATAAATAAATCTATAAACGTTAATAAAGAAAAATAAAAACATAATAAAGAAAGAAACAAAAGACAAAAGTGTATGTGTATGTGTTTATAAAAGGACTAGAACCCTTATATGGGTGATAGCCCTATAACTAAAAACCAAGTCACCATTCTAGTGGTGATCACCACCAATAGTTCCACAAAAAGAACAAGAAAAGAAGAACCAAGAAGGAGCAGAAACAAAAAGAAGAAATGTGAATCGGACAGACCTCTTTATTAAGGTCTCCAAAAAGTGATTAAAACACTTGAGGTGAACCGGACAAGGAGTTCACCAGTGCCACAGAACTTATGTTGTTATGTTATGTTATGTTGTTATGTTGTTATTTTATGATATGTGTATCATAAAATATATTTATAAAAAAAAAAAAAAAATTATAAAAGGTCCTGATGGATCATAAAAAGTGAAGACCAGAAAACATTAAATGTTTTCTGGTCTTCACTTTTTATGATCCATCAGGACCTTTTATAATTTTTTTTTTTTTTTTATAAATATATTTTATGATACACATATATATTTACATAATTCTATGATACATATTTTTTTCACGTGTCTTTACACATTTAATTCTAGGTGTATACACATGTATATATAAATGAACATATTATCACTATATATATATATATATATATATATATATTTTTTTATAGATAAAAAGATAGTCATATATATATATTTTTTCTTGTTAACACCCCTTCAGACACGCGAACATGCATTTTTCAGTATATGTTTTTTCCTGTGGCACTGGTGAACTCCTTGTCCGGTTCACCTCAAGTGTTTTAATCACTTTTTGGAGACCTTAATAAAGAGGTCTGTCCGATTCACATTTCTTCTTTTTGTTTCTGCTCCTTCTTGGTTCTTCTTTTCTTGTTCTTTTTGTGGAACTATTGGTGGTGATCACCACTAGAATGGTGACTTGGTTTTTAGTTATAGGGCTATCACCCATATAAGGGTTCTAGTCCTTTTATAAACACATACACATACACTTTTGTCTTTTGTTTCTTTCTTTATTATGTTTTTATTTTTCTTTATTAACGTTTATAGATTTATTTATTTTTTGCATAATAATATGTTATCCTTGAATATATGTGAATTTGATGTACTACTATGAATTTGCCATGTCATGCAGTTGGAGGATCTTCCCACTGATTTTTTTTTTTTTTTTTTTTCTTTCAGTGGGCGTTTCTTTCCATCAGTTGTGTGTATATATATCTGTCATCTTCATGTATGTTGTACTTGTTGTTGATGCATTGGTCCTGAGGAAGAGGTTGTCACCTTGAAACGCGTAGACCTATGAAATAAAAGAATACTCATCTTCATCAACATTATACGTCTTCATTTGGCTGATGCGCAGCATTAACCCCTTTTCTGCCTTATCTTGTATGCTCATCCACGTGGGGCTGCAGCAGACGCCATTATCTCATGCGCACTAGTGGTTGTGACTGTCACAACTGATCCAGGTGAGTGTATATTTTCCAGGTATACCCTACTGATCACTTTGGTGTTACACTATCAGCGCTCCTTATTTTCAGATCTATGTTACCAGATCCCGGCTTTCCTGACTACTCTACTGTTTGTACTACCCGTAAGTAGTGACTAGCATCACATTAGTACAGAAAGTTTAAGAATTATTTGCTGCCTCAACAAGGCAAAAACAGGTTGTTACTCAACCATAAATAATAATCCAATGTCTGAACAAACACTTTATAGGGATCTCGGCCATAAATTAAGAGATGGAAAATCCTAAGGCAGAGGAGGATCTACCGAGGAGTAGATGTTCTTGTTGCTGCAGTGATGCCGTCTCGGTCTTACTCGTGTTCCGCGGTTTACGTGAGTTCAGTAAATGTGGACGGGATCCGGATTTCACTTTGTTTTGAAAAGTTTGAAGAAATTGACTTTCTTTTTGATTTTTTTCGGCTCTGCCCATCGCTCCTGTAAAAGACATTTCTTGGAATCTGTCACCTCTCCAAAGCAGAAAGCCATAATTTAGCAGCGGAACAGAGTGCCAGTAATGTTCTGTTTTGCTGGAGACTTTACAGTTCCTATATCCTGTCTGCTCTACTTTAATAAAAAAGGTAAAATATTTTTCAATAAACCCTTTTTCATGGGCTCAGGATACAAATCCTCTGGCACTTACGGCCCAACATCCTGATAACCGAAACTTGAAACCGTCTATTTTGGTGCCATGCATGAGGCCCGCTTGGCTTTCTGTGTTCCCGGTGCCCACACGATGGTAAATGATGGGGATATTTAGTACCTTATAATAGAGGAAGTAATAATGTTTTTCTTTGAGAAAGTGCTAAAATGAATCTTTTTAAGCGGCGTCCAACAATTTTATTGCCGTCTTGACTGTCGAAGCAAAGTAGGGCTGAGTTCAAACAGAGCTGGGTTTTCTGACTCTGGCTATTTATCAATGCAAGATGTGGGCAAGGAACCCGAATTCCAGGTTGGCCATGTCATGGCGTTTAACCGTTTAACTTTCCAAGATCTTGTATCCTTCAGTCTCCAGAGGAAATTGTGTAGTAGTTGTAAAGTCGATGAAATGCACAATGATAATGTCATCTCCATGAACATACTAATATCCACAGGACAAGGAAATAAGAAAATATTTTTAAACACCCCCAAAAAATACAAAACTTTTTTTTCCCCTTTTTAACTTGATGGAAAATTCTTCTACCCAAGTGCATGATACACCGTGTGCAGAATTATTAGGCAAGTTGTATTTTAGAGGATTTTTTTTATTATTGATCAACAACGATGTTCTCAATCCACCCAAAGATATCAAATATCAAAGCTTAATATTTTTGGCAGTTGGAGGGGTTTTAGATTTGGCTTCTTAGGAGGATATCTGTTTCTGCAGGTAACTATTACTGTGCAGAATTATTAGGCAACTTAATAAAAACCAAATCTATTCCCATCTCACTTGTTTATTGTCACCAGGTAAACCAATATAACTGCACAAAATTTAGAAATAAACATTTCTGACATGGAAAAACAAACCCCCCAAAAATGAGTGCCCAATATAGCCCCCTTTCTTTCTGATGACACTCAGCAGCGACCATCCATAGATTCTGTCATCGCTTGATCTGTTTACGATCCACATTGCGGCACGGTGGCTCAGTGGTTAGCACTACAGCCTTGCAGCGCTGGGGTCCTGGGTTCGAATCCCACCAAGGACAACATCTGTAAGGAGTTTGTATGTTCTCCCCGTGTTTGCGTGGGTTTCCTCCGGGTTCTCCGGTTTCCTCCCACACTCCAAAGACATACAGATGGGGGATTTAGATTGTGAGCCCCAATGGGGACAGTGTTCCTGATGTATGTAAAGCGCTGCGGAATATGTTAGCGCTATATAAAAATAAAGATTTATTTATTTATTTATTTATTGCGTGCAGCAGCCACCACAGCCTCCAGACACCACAGCCTCCAGCCACCACAGCCTCCAGACACTGCTCCCAGAGGTGGACTGTTTTCCCTCCCTGTAGATCTTCAAATTTTATGAGGGACCACAGGTTCTCTATGGGGTTCAGATCAGGTGAACAAGGGGGCCATGTCATTATTTTTTCATCTCTTAAACCTTTACTGGCCAGCCACGCTGTGGAGTAGTTGGATGCATGTGATGGAGCATTGTCCTGCATAAAAATCATGTTTTTCTTGAACGATACCGACTTCTTCCTGTACCACTGCTTGAAGAAGTTGTCTTCCAGAAACTGGCAGTAGGTCTGGGAGTTGAGCTTCACTCCATCCTCAACCCGCAAAGGTGCCACAAGTTGATGTTTGATGATCCCAGCCCATACCAGTACCCACCTCCACCTTGCTGGCGTCAGAGTCGGAGTGGAGCTCTCTGCCCTTTACTGCTCCGGCCTCTGGTCCATCCATCTGGCCCATCAAGAGTCACTCTCATTTCATCCATAAAACCTTTGAAAAATCAGTCTTAAGATATTTCTTGGCCCAGTCTTGAGGTTTTATCTTGTGTTTCTTGGTCAGAGGTGGTGGTTTTCATCCTTCCTTACCTTGGCCATGTCCCCGAGTATGGCACACCTTGTGCTTTTTGATACTCCAATAACGTTGCAGCTCTGAAATATGGCCAAACTGGTGGCAAATGGCATCTTGGCAGCTTCATGCTTGATTTTCCTCACTTCATGAGCAGTTATTTGTGCCTTTTTTGCCCAGCACGCTTCTTGTGACCCTGTTGGCTATTTGCCATGAAATGCTTGACTGTTCGGTGATCACACTTCAAAAGTTTGGCAATTTCCAGACTGCTGCATCCCTCTGCAAGACATCTCCCAATATGGACTTTTCAGAGCCCGTCAAATCTCTCTTCTGACCCATTTTGCTAAAGGAAAGGAAGTTGCCTAATAATGAAGCCCCCCTTATATAGGGTGTTGATGTCATTACACCGCACCCCCCCTCATTACAGAGACGCACATCACCTGAGTTACTTCATTGGTAGTTGTCTCTCAGCCTATACAGCTTGGAGTAGGACGACATGTATAAAAAGTATCATGTGATCACAATACTCATTTGCCTAATAATTCTGCACACAGTGTATTGTTGTAGTGCAGGGAACTGACTGGCATTTTTTCCTATGTGGTTAAGATGGATGATGACTATTAAAGTGAGAGGTGAAAAAAGATTTAATAATAATATTGGAATTGATATTTTTGAAAATGACAATGGGACATCTCAAAAACAATACATATCAATGTTGGCTGCCATAGGACATATAGCAAGAACCAAATAAGAGTAGCTCCCACTGTCAGGCTGCCATCAGGGGGCGCAGAGGCAGAATGAAGATAGAACTCCATCTAGCAGTTAGACTAAAGCTCACAAGGAGGAGCCCGCACCAGTAAAAGAGTAGCCAGCAAGCCTAAGTCTAAGCCAGGAAGTAACGTCTTAACAAGGGAGTGAGCAAGCCATAATCAGGTGGAAGCACGAGGGTCAGGAGCCAAGAGGTCACATCAGAAGCCAAAAAGGGGAAGCAGAGCCGAGGTCAGGAAATGTTACCTAGGTCTGAGGCCGGGAAGCAAGTAAGTACAAAAGAGGGGGAGGAGACCGAGACACAGAACGGGACCGGGGTCTGGGAGACAGGGCAGACAAACAGTACAAGGGAAGCAGAGGTCAGGGAGAGGTAAGCTAGGTAGTGGGATGGATCAGTACTAACTTACAAAAAACAGTTACACATGCTGCAGAGCAGGAACTATTACTGGCGGTGTTTCGGAGGTCTCCACACCATAATAAAGTGGCGTGACTCCCAGAACGAGGCACAACAGGACAGACCCCTCCCACCTGACTTAACCCTTTAAGAGTCAAGCTACAGTCATGACACCCATGTTCTAAAAGACCCAACCATTCATGAACCATATGGTCAACTTCTCATCTAAACCCCTTCAGTGGAGAAACAAGACTATCATCTGTGATAACCGATGGTCTTCAGAGAAACGCCAGTAGCCTACAGGAGGCTGGTTTAAGAATAGCTCTCAGAATTTGCTAAGCTTGACAATTATATATTTCCAACAGAAGCAGGTCTTGGGTCTTTGCTGTTGTTGTCATGATTACAAGTCCATATCACATTTTGCGTAATACATAGTGTGGATGGGATGTAGTGCGGTGCTATGAGTATGGCGTGAGGGTCGCGTCATCTTCTCATCTCCGTCAATCTCGCAGTCTGTCACTGGGCACTGTGCGCGGTTGACTGGCAGCTCTTAGTAGGACTCCACAGAAGGGCTGCTCTATTTATCAGATTTCAGGGGCTACTCCGAACCTTCACCCTTTATCCATTGTATAGGGATCTGGAATGATAGATTGCTGTATTACTGGAAGAGATGAGCGAACCCTAGGTTCAATGTTCGTACTACACAGAGACTTTAAAAAAAAAATAAAGTTCGAGTTTGGAGTTCTGGAGCTTTATGTATGGAGACCTGAACTGCCCAATTAGCAACTTCCATTTGGGTTCAGGTCAAGTCAATGTCTCAAACCGAACTTTATCTAAAGTCCGGCTGAACCTTCTGAACCAAACTTCCACGGGTCCGCTCATCTCTATTTGGTGGGATTTCAAAAACCCACCTCCAAATAGAACATAGTGACTCACCCCAGGGCTATGGGGTACTCGCTCCCGGACAGTATATTCACTGGGACAGTTCACTGAGTGGCCGTTGCCCGCTTCCGTGACCCTGGGGGTTGATTGAAAGGGGTTTATTTACAGGGAAGTTTGAATGAAAGTTTATACGTGACGCTACCTGTGTTGCGTGGCCAGGTAGGGAGCCGCCGCTGCAGGGTTCTTTTCACTGGGGGTCGATTGCAGCCAAGATGGAGTCACTCCCCACAGGTGGAGTGGGTGCCCCGGGAGAATAACCTGGCTGGCTTGTAGTGGGCTGTGAGCTCCGGAGCGCAGGACTGTGTAGCCGGTAAATAATGGAAACAAGGCAAGAGCTCCGGTTCAGGTGTTTTACTTACTGGTTAGGAGATTGCCCGAGAGTGTCCTGGTACACTGCTGGTAAGTCTCTGATTATCCGGTGCAAGTTCCAGGCGGTTACCGGTGTCAGTGTAAATGTCCTGTTTGTCCAGGCTCCGCAGCAGAAAGGTGAGCTGTGTCTTGTCCCTCCAGCACTGGTGCTCTCCTGCACCCGGTCTGGACTCATGGGACGTCCCTCCAGGAAAGCGTGTCATGGCTACCTCTTCTTATACCCCATGTGGCACCCCCCCAGTGGTTGTCCTGGTGACCGGAAGGTCCCATTCTACTGCATGGCTGACTCTCCCTGCCCACCCCAGTCCACTCCCCCCTGTGGGGAAGGCACCTAACTGCATGTGCAATGTGTCTGGTGTGAGCAGTGGCAAACCACCCGGCTACAGGCTCTACGGTAGGGACGGGCTGCACCTCAATGGGGAAGGTGCAGCTGTGCTGGGGGAGAAAATGGTCAGACGGATGGAGGAGCTTTTAAACTAGGATCGGGGGGGGGGAGGGAGGGTAGTGGAGCAAATAAGGGGATAGATAGAGCAGATAGAGACAGAGAGACGGTAGGGGTCAATGAAGGATTAGGGGGGGATGGGACATACAAGGAACGTAGGGAGGCTAGGAGTAATAAAGGTGTTAATAGGATTAAATGTCTACTGGCAAATGCAAGAAGTCTTGCAAACAAAATGAATGAATTGGAGACTCTTATGTCAACCATGGATTATGATGTGGTGGGCATTACGGAAACCTGGCTGGATGAAAGCCATGACTGGGTGACAAACATACAGGGTTATAGTACATTTAGGAAGGACAGGAAAGGCCAAAAAGGTGGTGGGGTGTGTATATTTATCAAATCTAACCTAAAACCTGTGTTGTATGATGACATTGAGGGGAACAGCAACAATGTAGAGTCAGTATGGGTAAATGTACATGGGGAGGGGAATAATGGAAAAATGCTAATTGGAGTTTGCTATAAGCCTCCTAACATACCTGAACAAATAGAGGGTGAAATGCTGGAACAAATTGAAAAGGCAGCTAATAATAATAATCGGGTTCTTATTATGGGGGATTTCAGCTATCCAGTCATTCAGTGGGACATAGAATCTTCTGGTTCTGCTAAAAGCTGTAAATTCTTATCTACCATTCAGGACCATTTCCTCTCTCAGATGGTAGATGAACCGACCAGGGGAGATAATTTGCTAGATCTGGTCCTGTCAAATAGACCGGATACAATTTCAGATCTACAGGTCCGGGAGCACTTGGCCACCAGCGATCATAATATGGAAAGCTTCAACATAATATTCAATAGAACATTTCAAAGGGGGAATGCTAAAACCTGGAATTTTAGGAAAGCTGATTTCAACAAATTAAGGGAAGAGCTTAAATGTGTAGATTGGGACAGAGTCATGGTAACTGGGGATACCGAACATAAATGGGGTAAGTTTAAGGATATACTGCTAGAGTCCTGTAAAAAACTTATACCCTCTGGTAATAAAATGTCCAGGAATAAAAAGAAACCACTATGGATAAATAAGACTGTACAAAGTATAATAAAACAAAAACAAAGGGCGTTTAAAATCTTAAAGGCTGAGAATACAGAAATAGCATTGCAGGAGTATAAAGATATCAATAGGCAATGCAAAAAAGAAATCAAACAAGCAAAACTAGCTACTGAAACAAAAATCGCCAATGACATTAAAATAAATCCCAAAATCTTTTATAAATACATTAATGCCAAAAGGAAAACAAAGGATAGTATCGGACCCTTAAAATATAATAACAAGTTAGTTATAGAGGACAAACAAAAGACTGAGATATTAAATAGGCATTTCTCATCTCTATTCACCAAGGAACTGACTGTACCAGGGATCATTCAACAAGTGAAAAATCAAAGTCCACCACCCGATATAATTAATTTAACACAAGATGAAGTACGCCTACGTCTGAGTAAATTAAACATTGACAAATCCCCAGGGCCAGATGGCATTCATCCACGAATATTGAGGGAATTGAGCTCCGTAATCGACAGACCGCTGTATCTCATCTTTTTAGACTCACTTGTAACAGGGTTGGTGCCTCAGGATTGGAGGATTGCTGATGTGGTACCGATATTTAAGAAAGGTAAGAGGGTAGATCCAGGCAACTACCGTCCAGTAAGCCTGACATCAGTAGTATGCAAAGTTTTTGAGGGCATTTTAAGGGATGACATGCAAAAATATATTGCAGAAAATAATATGATAACTGACAAACAGCATGGATTCATGAAAGATAAGTCATGTCTAACCAACCTGTTGGGTTCTATGAGGGGGTAAGTGCAAACCTGGATATTGGTAATGCAGCTGATGTGATTTATTTGGACTTTGCAAAGGCATTTGATACTGTACCACATAATAGCCTTATACTAAAGCTCCAGAAGCAAGGACTAGGGGACACAATATGCAACTGGGTAAGGAATTGGCTAAAAGATAGGAAACAAAGAGTAGTCATAAATGCTACATTCTCTAAATGGGCTATAGTCAGCAGTGGGGTGCCGCAGGGATCTGTGCTAGGACCAATTCTTTTTACTCTCTATATTAATGACCTTGTGGATGGGATTGATAGTACAGTGTCAGTCTTTGCCGATGACACCAAACTATGTAGGATATTAAAAACTGACCTGGATAGTACAATATTACAAAAAGATCTGGATAAGATGTCAGAATGGGCAGATACTTGGCAAATGAGATTTAATGTTGATAAATGTAAAGTAATGCACCTAGGACGGAGTAATCCTATAGCTGCGTATACATTAAATGGAAGTAAGCTCGGGACTACAGAACAGGAGAAGGACTTGGGTATTCTCATTACAAATAAGCTGAGCAGCAGCACTCAATGTCAGGCAGCAGCTGCTAAAGCAAACAAGATTCTAGGGTGTATAAAAAGAGAGATTAGATCCCGTGATCCCAACGTATTGTTACCCCTCTATAAATCACTTGTAAGGCCACATCTGGAATACGGGATCCAGTTTTGGGCTCCATATTTTAAAAAGGACATTCAGAAGTTAGAGTCAGTTCAAAGGCGGGCAACTAGACTATTACAAGGAATGGAGGCCTCCCATATGATGGCAGATTGAAAAAGTTAGATATGTTTAGCTTAGAAAAAAGACGTCTCAGAGGAGATCTCATTTATATGTATAAATACATGTGTGGTCAATATAAAGGACTGGCACATAACTTATTTCTTCCGAAAACAATACTAAGGACCAGGGGGCACTCACTGCGAGTGGAAGAAAAGCGATTCCGACACCTAAATAGGAAAGGGTTCTTTACAGTTAGAGCAGTCAGACTGTGGAATGCCCTACCACAAGAGGTAGTAATGGCAGACACTATAACAGCTTTTAAAAAAGGGCTGGATGATTTCCTCAGTACACAAAACATTGTTGGTTATAAATGACTTAGTGACTAAATGTACAACTGGTGGAGGAAGGTTGAACTAGATGGACCTAGGTCTTTTTTCAACCTAAGTAACTATGTAACTATGTAACTTACCCCAGATAGATACCGCTCCTTAACTCAGTTGCAGTACCCTGCAGTGACCAGAGCCTCAGGGGCGCTACAATAGCAAGTGTGAAGGGGTGCCAGCTGCTATTACTACACGAAGCACAAACAAAAGAATACAGCAGCCTGTGGAAGTGCTAAGATTTATGCAAACAGAATACTTAAAAAAAATGAACAAACTTAGGCCACAAATTAACCAATTCATGTCACCCTATCAACCACGGCAAGGTGACGTTTCTTTGATGGGACCCTATCCTAGTTTCATGCCTCTTCTGGACTAAAAGCAGTTTTCTGTATTTGCTGGCACCTGTGGTACGGTTCAGGCACGGAGTTATGAGGTTTGCTTTCCGTTGGTTATTGAACATTTTCTCTCTAATTCAATTCCATTTTCGCTTCTGGACCCCGATGGCTCTCTACTTGCATGACTTTCTAAGCCCACCGGGGAAATTCATAGGCTCCGGCCCATGCAAAGTTACCTCAGGTTTCTCTGACTGACCCTGACACCATGGCCACATCTTCTCTTGCTCAAACCTTAACTAGTACTGGCACTCCTCGAAGCCTGCCCTGCTAACCCTCTTGCCATTCTGTAACTTCTTCTCCAACTCAACTTAACTCTTCCCTATTTGACATCTAATATACTGCTCCTCCAGCCCACCCACCAGGTGGTGCCTGCTGGTGAATGGCCCCGGCCATGCTACATCAGGGCCTACATTCCCTGACAGAAGTTCTGTCGCTTATCCATGTTATGTAAATAAAAGCTTATAAACCTGACTTTATATTCATCCATTGGTTTCATAAATTACTCTTTTAAAAGCTGAAACCCTCCCAAATTTGGTTTAGGTTATGAAAATAAAGTTGCTGAAATATTGATCATTTAATGAACACAGAAAGTGTCGCCTTGTCATATAATGCACCCAATCCTAGTTTACATCCTCACCTGTGCTCACTAAATGATCGGTTAATTAGTGTGTGTATAAAAGTAAACCCAGCACCCCACACCTTCACTTGAACTGCAACTTGACCTTGGACAACATGCCAAAAATCCACCCTGCGACCAAAGCCTTGATTATCAAGAGGTTGATGACCAGATCCACTGCAGAGGTGGCTGCAGCTTTAATGTGTCTCAGTATCAAGTACAAAGAATTAAAAAAAGTTTTGAAGAGCCTGGAGATGTTTTTGGCAAGCCCAGGTCCAGCAGACCCCACAAGACAACTGCTCAGGAGGAACGTTTGTTGGTTAGAAAATCCAAAGCCAGCCCCTCTTCCACTGCAGCAGAGCTCCAACAGGCCTGGTCACCTCAAGTCCCTGTGTCAACTAGAACAGTTTGTAGTCTCGAAATAGCCTCCATGGTCGAATCAGTGCCCAGAAGCCAGCACTAAACAAAAGGCAATTAAAAACCCATGTGGCATTTGCCAAGTCCCACAGCCTGCTAAACAGATGGACGCTGGAAAAGTGGCAGAAGGTGGATTTCTCTGATGACTCTTCAGTTGAATTACACCACAGCTGCCGCAAATACTGCAAGAGACCTACTGGAGCCCGTATGGATCCAGAAAACAGTTACGGTAAGTTTGGTGGTGGAAAAATCATGGTCTGAAATTACATTTAGTATGGGGGTGTGCGAAACATTTGCAAGGTGGAAGGCAATATCAATAGCCTAAAATATAAAGAAGTATTAAGTACCTCTTACATTCCCAATCATAAAAGGGGACAAATTATGCAGCAGGACGGTCTCCATCTCATACATCCATCTCTACAACAAAGTTCCGCCTGGCAAAAAAGATCAAAATGCTCAAGGACTGGCCAGCCCAGTCACCAGACATGGACATCATTGAGCTTGTTTGGGGTAGGATGAAAGAGGAAGCTTGGAAGACAAAACCAAAGAATCTAGATGAACTCTGGGAGGCATGTAAGATGCATTCTCTGCTATTCCTGATGACGTCTTCTATAAATTGTATGAATCATTCTTGAACCGCATGGAAGCCGTCCTTCAAGCTCATGGAAGTCACACAAAATATTAAATATGGCTCTAATAGCACCACAGCTTCATTCACCAATGTTATGCAACATAACTTTGTATTGGAAGTTAATTATTTGTTTGAATTTCACATTACTTTCTGTGGGCGACAAAACTTTTTTCGTGCCAAAATCTGACATTTCTGTATTCATTAAATGATCAATATTTCAGCTTTGCAGCAACTTTATTTTCATAACCTAAACCAAATTTGGGAGGGTTTCAGCTTTCAAAAGAGTAATTTATAAAACCAATGGATGAATTTAAAATCAGGTTATAAGCTTTTATTTATATAACATGGAGAAGTGACAGAACTTCTGTCAGGGACTGTTCACTCCACTAACAGCATTTACATGTTAACACACTTATAACAATCAACACTATATACAATATGTTTAGTATAAACACACCTTTGGCACTACAAGACGACATATAGTATAAAACAGTGTAGGGACACAACCACCTCTTAAAAATCTCCCCACTTAAATATGGTTGTCCCCAACCATAAATTTTAATACATATACGAGAGGCTGCTGATAAGTCTTTGGCTTTGTGATCTTTTTTATTTCTATGGTAATGAATGCTACATCACATGAAATCCTTATGCGTCTAATATATGTTTTCAAAATTTTGTGTTTGTTGCTTATGGCAACAGTGTTCTACACACATGGGAAAACAAAATGGCAGAGTCTAATGCGATATTCACAGCAACTGAGAACAGAGGAGGGATAAAATTCTTGTTTCTGCAAGGAAAGTCCGCGGAGGATATTCATGGTGATATGTCGCAGACATTGGGGGATCAATGCCCTTCATATTCAACAGGTGAGAACTGGGTTGCCAAATGTAAACCGGGCCACTTCAGCCCAAATGTAGAGGAACGTCCTGGACGAGCAAGAGTGGTTGTTGTTCCGGAGATCATCGATGCTGTGCACAACCTCATACTGAAGAATCCACGAATTTCAGCTAAAGCAATAGCAGACATCATGGGGATTTCCCGTGTTTGTGTCATTATCCATGAACATTTGGACATGAGGAAGCGATCTGCAAAGTGGGTCCTTCCTCAAATGTTTGACAACAGATCAGAGGAGCATGCGAGTGACAACTTCCCGCTCCATTTGCCAGCGTTTCCGGACTGATAAGAACTTCCTGGAGCGACCGGTCACTATGGATGAGACCTGGATTTATTTGTATGACCTTGAAAACAAGGAGCAGACACTAGAGTGGAGGCACAGTGGTTCTCCTCATCCAAAGAAGTTCAGGTTGAAAAAATCAGACACTAAGGTGATGGCGTCTGTGTTCTGGGATAAGGAGGGCGTGCTGCTAGTGGACTACCTTCAAAAGGGTTCCACCATCAATGCAAGGTATTACACTGAACCTTTAGACCAATTGAAGACATCTCTGAAGGCCAAAAGGGGCTGCAAGCTGTCTAAAGGAATCTTGTTCCTGCAAGACAATGCCTCTGCTCACACTGCACAGGGGACCACGGCAACACTGGCAGAGCCGGGCTTCCAGCTGGTGACCACCCACCTTATTCACCAGATCTAGCTCCCTCCAACTATCATCTGTTTCAAAACCTGAAGAAACACCTCAAGGTACCATATGTCACACCATTTCTGATGCCATACGGCTGCTCTGGATGCCTGGTTTGAGGCAGAACCAAAATCCTTCCTTTTGCTAGGCTTCCAGAACTTGTAATACCGATGTAAGAAGTGCGTTGTCATCAGTGGAGAGTATGTGGAAGAAATGGAAAGTTTCATCATCCTCTCTCGTTTCTATCTGGGTAAAGCCAAACACTTATCAGCAGCCCCTCATTTAAACCATTAGAAGCATAAAAATGGTTACGTTGGAGTCCATATAGGTTATGACCGTACACCAAAGTTCATTTCACTCATCCGGATACACCTTTAAAATGAGCAGCCCGCAGGCAACAGTGCTTTTCTGTCATTAGCAGTAGCGTCCATGCACTTGTCTGCTTTCGGCAAGACGTATATCAGTCTGGACCCACTGCTCAGAGCCCATTGTTTCTTCTCTCTTTCCCTTCTCTCTTTGCAGATTTCAGTTCGTTGAAGTACAACACATTGGGGGAAGGTAGAGTCAATGGGATAAATCCATAGAGTAGAGTCCATAGGGCAAAGTCCATAGAGCAAAGTCCATGGAGCAACACGGTCAGTATCCAAGCAGGGCAAGCGGCAGTGTCACTGCTCAAGCTACCACATTCCAGCAGAGGGGAGTGCAACATGTGCAAAATAGCTGGAAGAGGGAAACAAACTAAATAACTTTGGCCGCTCTGGGTCAACTTCAGGGTACAGGACCTCCTGGCCCACACCCCAAGGAACGTGAAACAGGCCTATGTATTTTCAGTGCACCTAGCACTACTGGAGGTGGCCTGGGGCTGGCTGCTAACTGCACCACACAAACATCATGGCCATATTTACACCCAGGTGTCTTTTGATTTGGCCACCTTGACATAGACGGCCATTCCCACGCCGGCCATGACCGCGTTCCTTACTCCTCTGTTGCCGACGCTTCCAATGCCCGGTTACTATGGAAGTGGAACTCGTGACCTAAATAGGTTAGCGCTCTCTGTATAACACTGACCGCAAAAGGTTCCCGGGGGTTCTCCAGCTTTAAGAAGACCACAAAGAGTCCTTCTGCAAAGCAACGAGACTGTCTGGTTATGGCAGTCCCTGTTCCACCGCATGTAACTCACCAAACACTCAGTCCTGGTTATCGGTCTCCAGGATGTACCTGCGCCCACGCAGCAAGTCGAAATAGGCCACCTCCCCAGTTGTGGTCAGCCTCTGGTACCTTGCTGCTGGTGACTGATCCGGGTCTGCATCCAGTTTGCTTCTGTCCCACCAACATTTAGCCTCTGTAAGACTGCTTCCTGCCAGGTCACTCACCAGCCTTACGTGGCCAGTCTGCTCCTCTGTTACTGAGAAATCAGGCTTTACATTAATATCTAAATGAGGCTGAAGAGCTATTTGTAGGTCTGAAGCCTCCGTCACTCCAGCTCTATTCCAGTTATGCGCTGCTTTCTCCTGATGGCCTCTGTGCTGTGTGACGTCAAGCAAAGGAGCTGTCAGTCCAGCAGGAGAAGTCTTCTTTGGACTGACGGCTCCTTTGTTTAAAGTCACACAGCACAGAGGCCGTCAGTCCAGCAGGAGGCAGTGCTGTGCGGGAATAGAGCTGGAGTGACGGAGGCATTATTTACATATCAATTCAAACTTTGATTTCTCAGTAACGGAGGAAAGGTCCAAAAATGTAAAGGTCGATTCCCATTTAACAGGATGGAAGCATATACAGTAAGTAATTACACATGAGAAATGTTTCCGGAAAGGTACAAAATGTTTGAAAAATTCTGGGGTAAAATTCCCATGAGTTGAAAAATTAGCAATTTAAAATTTCAGTTTTGCCAGTGCTTCCAACCTGGGTGGGACCTTCTGAAAATATATTGAGCTTCAAATAGGCCTAAATATCTAAGGAAAAGTTATAGGATGGTGGTTTCAGGCAAATAAATCGAAACCATGTGAAGGGGAAACACCTCGCCAGTCACCAGGGATTGAATAACATCTATTATTCCAGAAATGTGTGAAGCGTGCCAGCGAGAAATAGCTCCGAAATTGTTTTAAATATGTTTATAAAAGTTTGCATAGATTTGCCCTTTAATTTTGACATACCGCACGGCGCAGGCATGCAATGCATTCCCAATGTGTACAATGTTTTTGCAAAGCAAAAATATTTTTAGATTTAGCAGGTCAGCGTAATGCATGCAGACGAATGATTGTAATAAAGAAATATTCAACCCACCCAACTGGAATGTGTATTCCAGTAAAAAGGAGAAAAAAAAGCAAATAATAATCTTCAAATTAATATCTGTAAAATATGCAAAATGAAAAATAAAATATAAAATAATCTTCAATTTAATATTTGTAAAATATACAAAAATTAAAAATAAAACATTCTTCAAATTAATATTTTTAAAATATGAAAAAATAAAAAACAAAATAATCTTTAAATTAATATTTGTAAAATATGCAAAAATGAAAATAAAAAATAAAATAATCTTCAAATTAATATTTGTAAACTAATGCCAAAATGAAAAATAAAACATAAAATAATCTTTACATTAATATTTGTAAAATATGCCAAAATGTAAAATGAAACATAAAATAATATTTAAAGTAATATTTGTAAAATATGTCAAAATAAAAAATAAAACATAAAATATTCTTCAAATTAATATTTTTAAAATATGCAAAAATAAAAAACATAAAATAATCTTGAAATTAATATTTGTAAAATATGCAAAAAAAAAATAAAACATTAAATAATCTTCTAATATTTGTAAAATATGCTAAAATGAAAAAGAAAACATAAAATAATCGTCAAATTAATATTTGTAAAATATGCAAAAATGAAAAAACATGAAATAATCTTCAAATTTATATTTGTAAAATATGCAAAAATGAAGAATAAAATATAAACATAACAATCTTCAAATTAATATTTTTAAAATTTGCAAAAATGAAAAATAAAATAATCTTCAAATTAATATTTGTAAAATATGAAAAAAACATAAAATAATCTTCAAATTATTTTGTAAAATATGCCAAAATGAAAAATAAAACAGTAAACAATTATAAAGATTCTGAAAACAAAACATAAAAAATACAAAAATAAAAAAAAAATAGATATATCCAATAAAATAAATAATGCAAATAAAATAAATATAATAGATAAAATAAAAAATAAATAAAAAATAATAAAAATGAAATAAAAACAAATATATGATACCAAAAAAGAGCAAATAAAAGTAAAAAATATATAACCTATTGTAACTAAGCAATTTCTGCAAAACAAGAAAATAAGGCATCAAAAATATAAAAAAAAATCAAACAAATATTAAAAGTAAAATAAATATATGAAATAAAAAAGATAACATGGGAAAAATGGAAAGATAAGAAAAAACTATTGCAAAAAAAGAAGAAAAAATGTAATAGGAAAAAAGAAGAACAAAAAAGGAGCCTTCTTGTCTTCCATGCCATTTTTCCATATATAGGAACATTTTCCTCTCGCTAATCCAGCGAATAACGGAAAGGAAGGTGGTGTTGCGTGAGGAGGGAGTGGGGGGTAAATTTGCTAAATCTGGCTCTGAATGCATTTACACAAGAACAAACTTGTTCTCTGAGTTATATAATTGTGCACGGACGAATTGGTTCCACTGTAATTAAAACTATAGTAATGATTGCCGGCTCCAGAGATGAGACACAAGACAGCGTTCCACCATAGCTTCAGAATTCTTTTGAAGGCAAAGTCTGCAGATCAGTGTCCAGATAGAGATGTTCTCATTTTTTTCCTGACTCCTCAATTAAGCGAGCAGACAGCTTGCACATAACACAGCTGGAGAAGGTCGTGAGGAGGCTTTATTCCAATGAAATGTGACAGATGCACAAGATTTAAGGCTTCGCACACAGCACAGAGGTCGGGAAATGAACCCTTCAGTCTTCAGGTCACTGGGGGACAGGACTTGACAATAACCTACGAACTGCAAGTTACATTTACAGGAAACATTTGGAATCCTTGAAAGTTTCATTGTATCTTAGTCATTATGAAGAGGAGAAGACGGGGATCATACATGGGTGAGGGGGTGATAAAGTCACCTAGGCCTTTTCCAGAAAGAAGGAGCGCAGAGTCTAGTACCAACATTTGTTTTCTTGTATTGAATGCCCGAGATTATGGTCTCCACACAATGTGACGAAGCCACAGAAAAAGTGCACAGTAGGCCACTGCGAGGGTCAGGGTCACTGAAGCTTAAAGTGCACCAATCAGCAGGATTTTCCTATATAACCTAAAGCCAGTGCTGTACTGGCACTATCAGGCTGAGTCTATACACACAGTGCTATACTGGCACTATCAGGCTGATTCTATACACACAGTGCTATACTGGCACTATCAGGCTGATTCTATACATACAGTGCTATACTGGCACTATCAGGCTGAGTCTATACACACAGTGCTATACTGGCATTATCAGGCTGATTCTATACACACAGTGCTATACTGGCACTATCAGGCTGATTCTATACACACAGTGCTATACTGGCACTATCAGGCTGATTCTATACATACAGTGCTATACTGGCACTATCAGGCTGATTCTATACATACAGTGCTATACTGGCACTATCAGGCTGAGTCTATACACACAGTGCTATACTGGCACTATCAGGCTGATTCTATACATACAGTGCTATACTGGCACTATCAGGCTGAGTCTATACACACAGTGCTATACTGGCACTATCAGGCTGATTCTATACATACAGTGCTATACTGGCACTATCAGGCTGAGTCTATACACACAGTGCTATACTGGCACTATCAGGCTGAGTCTATACACACAGTGCTATACTGGCACTATCAGGCTGATTCTATACATACAGTGCTATACTGGCACTATCAGGCTGAGTCTATACACACAGTGCTATACTGGCACTATCAGGCTGATTCTATACACACAGTGCTATACTGGCACTATCAGGCTGATTCTATACATACAGTGCTATACTGGGACTATCAGGCTGATTTTATACATACAGCGCTATACTGGCACTATCAGGCTGATTCTATACATACAGTGCTATACTGGCACTATCAGGCTGAGTCTATACATACAGTGCTATACTGGCGCTATCAGGCTGAGTCTATACATACAGTGCTATACTGGCACTATCAGGCTGATTCTATACATACAGTGCTATACTGGCACTATCAGGCTGATTCTATACATACAGTGCTATACTGGCACTATCAGGCTGAGTCTATACATACAGTGCTATACTGGCGCCATCAGGCTGATTCTATACATACAGTGCTATACTGGCACTATCAGGCTGATTCTATACATACAGTGCTATACTGGCACTATCAGGCTGATTCTATACATATAGTGCTATACTGGCACTATCAGGCTGATTCTATACATACAGCGCTATACTGGCACTATCAGGCTGATTCTATACATACAGTGCTATACTGGCGCTATCAGGCTGATTCTATACATACAGTGCTATACTGGCACTATCAGGCTGATTCTATACATACAGTGCTATACTGGCGCTATCAGGCTGATTCTATACATACAGTGCTATACTGGCGCTATCAGGCTGATTCTATACATACAGTGCTATACTGGCACTATCAGGCTGATTCTATACATACAGCGCTATACTGGCACTATCAGGCTGATTCTATACATACAGTACTATACTGGTACTATCAGGCGGATTCTATACATACAGTGCTATACTGGCACTATCAGGCTGATTCTATACATACAGTGCTATACTGGCACTATCAGGCTGATTCTATACATACAGCGCTATACTGGCACTATCAGGCTGATTCTATACATACCATTAGTTGTCACCTCAGATGTATAGGCTTTAAAACACAAGCAAGTAAAGTTTGTAAATGAGCAGCTTCTTGAATGACAGCAGCTGCCCATCAGCTGATAGCTGGGGTGGGTATTCATAGTGATTCCCGCCGCCCTGCCTGTCCATCCTCCACTGTTATTTATGCTAATTCTATTATAGAATCATTTTACTAAGTGACTAGAAGGACCTTTGCTGATGTTATTCCCATGTAAACAGAAGAAACGGGGCCTCAGCCAACATAGCTGATACGAGGAAGCAACATTATTTTTCTGTTGACTGAGGCCCCTCCCCTTCTGGTCACATGGGTATGACATCAGCACAGGTCTTTCTAGTCACTTAGTAAAATGATTCCATAATAGAATCATCATAAATAGCAGATAACAGACAGACAGGGGGGTGGGAATCACTATGAATACTTACCAGCTATCAGTGGATTGGCAGGTGCTGTTTGTTACGGGGGGACCGGCAGATTAGGACCAGGGGTATATATCCCAATCGCCAGTCGGGGCCCACCGTGCTCCAGATGGTAATGGAGCTGCTGGCACCCTGTGGGTTAGGCGGAGACTATAGAGCTGGATGGCTCTGAGATAACTCAAGAAACCGGTCACGTGTGTAGGGACACGTCAGACCGGACGACAACCCAGTTAGCGTTTCGGTGGAGCGGGCACTACTTCGACCACGTGTGTAACAACACGTGAGGCCGGATGGTAACCAGTTAGCGTTGACCGAGAAGACCGCTGCGACAGCGCCCTGTCGGCCTCGTGTGTAAGACACGTCAGGCCGAGCGGTCCTCCGATTAGCGTTTCTGGCCACCACTCGACTGGCCACGTGTGTAAAGGACATGTCAGACAAGGTAGTCACACCAGTAGCATTTGAGTGGGAAGCCGAGGAGGATAATAGGGTTCACACACCCAATCCAGGAACACCCTGTTAACTTCACAGGGGTTCTGGGGTGCGCTGTCCGTGGGAATGGAGGGCACAACCGGACAGGTGGCGCAGCAGGTACACTGTCCGTGTGCGTAGAGGGCACTCTCGGACAGGTGACGCAACAGGCATTCTGTCCGTGTGCGTAGGAGGCACAACTGAACAGGTGACGCAGCAGCCGCAGCCCAGTTAACGCCACTGGACTGCTATAGCACAACAGGAGCGGTAGCAAGGAAGCACGGCGCCTGACCCTCATGTGCTGAGCCACGAATCTTGGCGTGACAGGCACCGTTCGCCTAGCCCTACCTACTGCTTCCAACAAGGCTTATGCCACCATGAACTCTAAATGAAGACTGCGCACCTCCATGTTGTCTCCAGCCCCTTTTATAACCTGGGTCCGCCCCAAACCCAGGGTGGAACCACCAAGGTCCAATAGCAGAGTGCCCTGTCATCAGTGACGTCACATGTGACCTATCCGGAACCGCCACTTCATTGATGACCTCATGGCAGCCACGCCCCAAACACTTCACCAGTCATCGTCTGACGACCAATGGTGATGTGCCAGATCATAGGGGCGGGCCTCTGCGAGCCAGTCCGGAGTTGCCACGTCATCAGGACACCTGACACCCTCTGCCCTATCAGGGCCTGCCACCTCACAGACATGCTCAGTGAGGTCCTTACCGGACCTAGCCTCTGATGCACTAAGTGCCTGAGCATGCTCAGTAGCCTGAGCAACAGGCTCAGAAAGCAGACTATGAGTTTGAGCATGCTCAGTAGGCACATCCCAGAACTTAGACACAGCACGAAGTCCAAGTACCTGTGCAAAGAGGCTGTTAGGGTTAATTGTGGGAGCATGCTCAGTAGCCTGAACTGAGGACTTCGGGCGGCTTTGCACGTTGCGACATTGCACGTGCGATGTCGATGGGGTCAAATCGAAAGTGACGCACATCCGGCGTCGCAGTCGATATCGCAACGTGTAAAACCTTTTTGATACGATGAACGAGCGCAAAAGCGTCGTTATCGTATCATCGCTGCAGCCTCCGACATTTCCATAATGCCGGTGTAGCGACAGGTACGATGTTGTTCCTCATTCCTGCGGCAGCACACATCGCTTTGTGTGAAGCCGCAGGAGCGAGGAACATCTCCTTACCTGCCGCCGGCTGCAATGAGAAGGACGGAGGTGGGCGGGATGTTTACATCTTGCTCATCTCCGCCCCTCCACTTCAATTGGCCGCCTGCCGTGTGACGTCGCTGTGACGCCGCACGACCCGCCCCCTTAGGAAGGAGGCGGGTCGCCGGCCAGAGGGACGTCGCAGGGCAGGTATCTGCGTGTGAAACTGCCGGAGCGATAATAATCGCTCTGGCAGCTTTCACTAGATATTGCACGTGCGACGGGGGCGGGACTATCGCTGCAGCATCGGTAACACATTGTTACCGATGTCGCAGCGTGCAAAGCCCGCCTTAGTCTCAGACATAACACAATCAGGCTCACCATGCTCACTAGGCAAAACACCGGGCTTAAGACTCTGGCTGGGGTAAATCGGAGCACGCATACACACTAGCCGCCTCTCCACACTTAGACGTGGTGGAAGGAGCAGCCAACTGGACGACCCGAGGCATGGCCAAGAACGGCAGCCGGCGCCTGGGCGCAACAGGAACCGCAGCAGGCTGCTTGCGGCTATGGCGGTGCCGGTTTGTAACATTACCCCCCCCCCCTCTAGCGGCCCTCCCACTCGAATGGTCTATAGTCGCCACAGATACCACTGAGCGACGGGCGGAAGATGGAGACATGAAGTGGGAGCTACAAGACTCGCTCCACCGCGTAATCACCCCAGACGACCAGTCGATATGTGGGGAGTGCCGCTTCAACCAAGGAATACCCAGCAAAATATCATCTGCACCCTTAGGGAGAACCAGAAATGAAATGGTCTCCCTATGCCCAGATGACATGGCAAGGGTAATGGGCACTGTCCGCTGGTGAATTACCTTGGGCAACAGGGACCCATCCACCACACAGACTCTCACTGGCCTTTGCATTTGCACCAGCGGGATGGCATGCCGCCGGGCAAAAGAGGAGGAGATGAAACTATTCCCAGCACCTGTGTCCACACTTGCCCTTGTGGACCATGTTGACCCCTTAAAGGAAATGGATGCGGGAAACGTCACCCTAATGGATGATGCAGAGTCCAGTCTACCTCCAGCTATGGTCACCAATAGCGGTCGCTTACCCTGACGCTTTGGGCAACGGTTGGTATAATGACCATACTGCCCACAAGCGAAACAGGAAATGCCCTTGCGACTCGAAGACCTAGCAACACCAACCCTAGCGATGTCCATAGGGACAGAGATGTCCTTTAAGGGAGGTGCAGTAGCAGAGTCCACTACAGTGGCTGAACGACCCTCTGACCTGCGGTCCAGCTGACGTTCGGAGGTCCGCAGGTCAATGCGGGTAGCCAGAGTCATGAGGCCCTCAAGGGTAGTTGGTACCCCACGCGACGCTAATGCGTCCTTCACGTGCGAGGCTAATCCCCTCCAGAACAGTGGAATGAGAGTCCTCTCTGACCACCCCAGTTCTGCAGCAAGTGTCCTGAAACCCACAGCATATTGACTTGAGGAGGTACGCCCCTGCTCCAAAGTCAGTAGCTATAGGGCCGAGTCGTGAGTGACCTGAGGCCCCAGGAACACTTGTTGCAAGGACTCCAAAAACTCCTTAGAGTCCTGTACTACTGGGTCATTCCTCTCCCACAATGGTGTAGCCCACTCCAGTGCTCTATCAGAGAGCAAGGAGATGATAAACCCCACCTTCGACCTCTCTGTAGGGAACCATGCAGCCAACAGCTCCAGATGGACTGAGCACTGGTTCACGAATCCCCTACATGCCTTGCTGTTCCCCGTAAACTTGTTGGGCATCGAGAGGTGAGGGAGGGTTGGAGTAGGCGTGGTGACGGACACCATTGTAGCCGCTTGAGCCACCACATCATCCATATCAGCAGCAAGAGCAGACTTCTCCAGAGACCACACTCTGGCATCAAGCTGCAGCATGAACTGACGTAGCTGCTCCATCTCTGCTATGCCAGCCAGACCCTGGCGCAGTCTGTTACGGGGGGACCGGCAGATTAGGACCAGGGGTATATATCCCAATCGCCAGTCGGGGCCCACCGTGCTCCAGATGGTAATGGAGCTGCTGGCACCCTGTGGGTTAGGCGGAAACTATAGAGCTGGATGGCTCTGAGATAACTCAAGAAACCGGTCACGTGTGTAGGGACACGTCAGACCGGACGACAACCCAGTTAGCGTTTCGGTGGAGCGGACGCTACTCCAACCACGTGTGTAGGAAACACGTCAGGCCGGATGGTAACCAGTTAGCGTTTACCGAGAAGACCGCTGCGACAGCGCCCTGTCGGCCACGTGTGTAAGACACATCAGGCCGAGCGGTCCTCCGATTAGCGTTTCTGGCCACCACTCGACTGGCCACGTGTGTAAAGGACATGTCAGACAAGGTAGTCACACCAGTAGCATTTGACTGGGAAGCCGAGGAGGATAATAGGGTTCACACACCCAATCCAGGAACACCCTGTTAACTTCACAGGGATTCTGGGGTGCGCTGTCCGTGCGCGTATAGGGCACAACCGGACAGGTGGCGCAGCAGGTACACTGTCCGTGTGCGTAGAGGGCACTCTCTGACAGGTGGCGCAACAGGTATTCTGTCCGTGTGCGTAGGAGTCACAACTGAACAGGTGACGCAGCAGCCGCAGCCCAGTTAACGCCACTGGACTGCTATAGCACAACAGGAACGGTAGCAAGGAAGCACGGCGCCTGACCCTCATGTGCTGAGCCACGAATCTTGGCGTGACAGGCACCGTTCACCTAGCCCTACCTACCGCTTCTAACAAGGCCACCAAGAACTTTAAATGAAGACTGCGCACCTCCATGTTGTCGCCAGCCCCTTTTATAACCTGGGTCCGCCCCCAAACCCAGGGTGGAACCACCAAGGTCCAATAGCAGAGTGCCATGTCATCAGTGACGTCACCAGCGGCCTATCCGTAACCACCACGTCATTGATGACCTCATGGCAGCCACGCCCCAAACACTTCACCAGTCATCGTCTGACGACCAATGGTGATGTGCCAGATCATAGGGGCGGGCCTCTGCGAGCCAGTCCGGAGTTGCCACGTCATCAGGACACCTGACACCCTCTGCCCTATCAGGGCCTGCCACCTCACAGACATGCTCAGTGAGGTCCTTACCGGACCTAGCTTCTGATGCACTAAGTGCCTGAGCATGCTCAGTAGCCTGAGCAACAGGCTCAGAAAGCAGACTATCTGCCTGAGCATGCTCAGTAGGCACATCCCAGAACTTAGACACAGCACGAAGTCCAAGTACCTGTGCAAAGAGGCTGTTAGGGTTAATTGTGGGAGCATGCTCAGTAGCCTGAACCGAGGACTTAGTCTCAGACATAACACAATCAGGCTGAGCATGCTCACTAGGCAAAACACCGGGCTTAGACTCTGGCTGAGGTAAATCGGCGCACGCATGCGCACTAGCCGCCTCTCCACACTTAGACGTGGTGGAAGGAGCAGCCAACTGGACGCCCCGAGGCACGGCCAAGATCGGCAGCCGGCGCCTGGGCGCAACAGGAACCGCAGCAGGCTGCTTGCGGCTATGGCGGTGCCGGTTCGTAACACTGTTATTCAAGAAGCTGCTCATTTCACAAACTTTACTTGCTTGAGTTTCAAAACCTATACATCCAATCTGACAACTACAGGTATGTATAGAATCAGCCTGATAGCGCCAGTATAGCACTGTATGTATAGAATCAGCCTGATAGCGCCAGTATAGCACTGTATGTATAGAATCTGCCTGATCGTGCCAGTATAGCACTGTATGTATAGAATCAGCCTGATAGCGCCAGTATAGCACTGTATGTATAGAATCTGCCTGATAGTGCCAGTATAGCACTGTATGTATAGAATCAGCTTGATAGTGCCAGTATAGCACTGTATGTATAGAATCAGCTTGATAGTGCCAGTATAGCACTGTATGTATAGAATCAGCCTGATAGTGCCAGTATAGCACTGTATGTATAGAATCAGCCTGATAGTGCCAGTATAGCACTGTATGTATAGACTCAGCCTGATAGTGCCAGTATAGCACTGTATGTATAGAATCAGCCTGATAGTGCCAGTATAGCACTGTATGTATAGAATCAGCCTGATAGCGCCAGTATAGCACTGTATGTATAGACTCAGCCTGATAGCGCCAGTATAGCACTGTATGTATAGAATCAGCCTGATAGCGCCAGTATAGCACTGTATGTATAGACTCAGCCTGATAGCGCCAGTATAGCACTGTATGTATAGAATCAGCCTGATAGTGCCAGTATAGCACTGTACAGTTAGGTCCAGAAATATTTGGACAGTGACACAAGTTTTGTTATTTTAGCTGTTTACAAAAACATGTTCAGAAATACAATTATATATATAATATGGGCTGAAAGTGCACACTCCCAGCTGCAATATGAGAGTTTTCACATCCAAATCGGAGAAAGGGTTTAGGAATCATAGCTCTGTAATGCATAGCCTCCTCTTTTTCAAGGGACCAAAAGTAATTGGACAAGGGACTCTAAGGGCTGCAATTAACTCTGAAGGCGTCTCCCTCGTTAACCTGTAATCAATGAAGTAGTTAAAAGGTCTGGGGTTGATTACAGGTGTGTGGTTTTGCATTTGGAAGCTGTTGCTGTGACCAGACAACATGCGGTCTAAGGAACTCTCAATTGAGGTGAAGCAGAACATCCTGAGGCTGAAATAAAAGAAAAAATCCATCAGAGAGATAGCAGACATGCTTGGAGTAGCAAAATCAACAGTTGGGTACATTCTGAGAAAAAAGGAATTGACTGGTGAGCTTAGGAACTCAAAAAGGCCTGGGCGTCCACGGATGACAACAGTGGTGGATGATCACCGCATACTTTCTTTGGTGAAGAACCCATTCACAACATCAACTGAAGTCCAGAACACTCTCAGTGAAGTAGGTGTATCTGTCTCTAAGTCAACAGTAAAGAGAAGACTCCATGAAAGTAAATACAAAGGGTTCACATCTAGATGCAAACCATTCATCAATTCCAAAAATAGACAGGCCAGAGTTAAATTTGCTGAAAAACACCTCATGAAGCCAGCTCAGTTCTGGAAAAGTATTCTATGGACAGATGAGACAAAGATCAACCTGTACCAGAATGATGGGAAGAAAAAAGTTTGGAGAAGAAAGGGAACGGCACATGATCCAAGGCACACCACATCCTCTGTAAAACATGGTGGAGGCAACGTGATGGCATGGGCATGCATGGCTTTCAATGGCACTGGGTCACTTGTGTTTATTGATGACATAACAGCAGACAAGAGTAGCCGGATGAATTCTGAAGTGTACCGGGATATACTTTCAGCCCAGATTCAGCCAAATGCCGCAAAGTTGATCGGACGGCGCTTCATAGTACAGATGGACAATGACCCCAAGCATACAGTCAAAGCTACCCAGGAGTTCATGAGTGCAAAAAAGTGGAACATTCTGCAATGGCCAAGTCAATCACCAGATCTTAACCCAATTGAGCATGCATTTCACTTGCTCAAATCCAGACTTAAGACGGAAAGACCCACAAACAAGCAAGACCTGAAGGCTGCGGCTGTAAAGGCCTGGCAAAGCATTAAGAAGGAGGAAACCCAGCATTTGGTGATATCCATGGGTTCCAGACTTAAGGCAGTGATTGCCTCCAAAGGATTCGCAACAAAATATTGAAAATAAAAATATTTTGTTTGGGTTTGGTTTATTTGTCCAATTACTTTTGACCTCCTAAAATGTGGAGTGTTTGTAAAGAAATGTGACAATTCCTACAATTTCTATCAGATATTTTTGTTCAAACCTTCAAATTAAACATTACAATCTGCACTTGAATTCTGTTGTAGAGGTTTCATTTCAAATCCAATGTGGTGGCATGCAGAGCCCAACTCGCCAAAATTGTGTCACTGTCCAAATATTTCTGGACCTAACTGTATGTATAGAATCAGCCTGATAGTGCCAGTATAGCACTGTATGTATAGAATCAGCCTGATAGTGCCAGTATAGCACTGTATGTATAGAATCAGCCTGATAGTGCCAGTATAGCACTGTATGTATAGAATCAGCCTGATAGTGCCAGTATAGCACTGTATGTATAGAATCAGCCTGATAGTGCCAGTATAGCACTGTATGTATAGAATCAGCCTGATAGTGCCAGTATAGCACTGTATGTATAGAATCAGCCTGATAGTGCCAGTATAGCACTGTATGTATAGAATCAGCCTGATAGTGCCAGTATAGCACTGTATGTATAGAATCAGCCTGATAGCGCCAGTATAGCACTGTATGTATAGACTCAGCCTGATAGCGCCAGTATAGCACTGTATGTATAGAATCAGCCTGATAGTGCCAGTATAGCACTGTATGTATAGACTCAGCCTGATAGTGCCAGTATAGCACTGTATGTATAGAATCAGCCTGATAGTGCCAGTATAGCACTGTATGTATAGAATCAGCATGATAGCGCCAGTATAGCACTGTATGTATAGAATCAGCCTGATAGCGCCAGTATAGCACTGTATGTATAGAATCAGCCTGATAGTGCCAGTATAGCACTGTGTGTATAGAATCAGCCTGATAGCGCCAGTATAGCACTGTATGTATAGAATCAGCCTGATAGTGCCAGTATAGCACTGTATGTATAGAATCAGCCTGATAGCGCCAGTATAGCACTGTATGTATAGAATCAGCCTGATAGTGCCAGCATTGCACTGGCTTTAGGTTGTATAGGAAAATCCCGGTGATTGGTGCCCTTTAAGGAGAGCTGGTTATGCTCTCAGCCTCAAACTGGGCTACAACCGCAGGGGACCTAAGGGTCTAGTCTAAAGCAGCTCTACTCCCAAAGGAGAAGAGCCTGGGGTCTGTAGGTAGGAGCGGATGATTACACATTATACCTTCAAGACTAGTCAGGAGGGAAACCTTAAAGGAACTGCCCCTGGAGGTGTCAACCCCTTAATATTAAAAGCTTAATATCAAAAATCTATGTTTATTATCAAAACCCGCGAGTGCACAGAATTGTCTTCATTCTCCTATGCCTCACTTATTAAAGGGAATGTGTCACCACTTTAACTGACACAGAACAGGAAAAATGAAATTTGTCGTCTTTCAAACACATTTTTTGCAGCTCCCTGAGCTCTGCTTCATCGCAATGATGCAACCCTGTCTGCCTGCGAGCTGGAGGCTGAAGGTGAGAGGCACCTGCAGAAGTGTCAGGCCGGGGGCCACACGGGGCACTAGTGCAATCCTCGCATGACACTCGGCTCACACTAGCAGCAGAGCATGAGCCGAGTGTCATGCGAGTGTCACTGCAACTGAGGTCCGATCATGCGAGCAGATCTCAGCTGCAGGGGGCGGCCGGCGCTGAGGAGGGGTAGGCCGGCACTGAGGAGGGGCGGGAGGGATGTATCTCCCTCTCTCCTCCATAGCCGGCTATTGCCATTCTCACTGCACTCTCGGTACACCGGTGTACTATGAGTGCAGTGCAATTTTTCTCTTGCCCCATAGATTTTAATGAGTGCGAGAGAAACCAGGATCGCATTACACCCGCAGCATGTTGCGATTGTTATCTCTGTCCGATTAGGGCTGAGAAAATAATTGCTCATGTGCGCTGACACACAGGCTAATATTGGTCCGAGTGGAATGTAATGTTTTATCGCATTCCACTCGGTACGATTTTCATGCCGTGTGGCTTAGGCCTTATAATCACACACAGATCTGAACATCACACTGGTAACGCCCCTTTTATTTAAAATATTCTGTGGAGCCAGAGGTGGGTATATGCTGCATATAATTATATATGTACAGCCGGTATAACCTGGGCATCTCCTGTATATAATTATATATGTACAGCCGGTATAACCCGGGCATCTCCTGTATATAATTATAAATGTACAGCCGGTATAACCCGGGCATCTCCTGTATATAATTATATATGTACAGCCGGTATAACCCGGGCATCTCCTGTATATAATTATATATGTACAGCCGGTATAACCTGGGCATCTCCTGTATATAATTATGTGTACAGCCGGTATAACCTGGGCATCTCCTGTATATAATTATATATGTACAGCCGGTATAACCTGGGCATTTCCTGTATATAATTATATATGTACAGCCGGTATAACCTGGGCATCTCCTGTATATAATTATATATGTACAGCCGGTATAACCCGGGCATCTCCTGTATATAATTATATATGTACAGCCGGTATAACCCGGGCATCTCCTGTATATAATTATATATGTACAGCCGGTATAACCTGGGCATCTCCTGTATATAATTATATATGTACAGCCGGTATAACCTGGGCATCTCCTGTATATAATTATATAGGTACAGCCGGTATAACCTGGTCATCTCCTGTATATAATTATATAGGTACAGCTGGTATAACCCAGGCATCTCCTGTATATAATTATATATGTACAGCCGGTATAACCCGGGCATCTCCTGTATATAATTATATATGTACAGCCGGTATAACCTGGGCATCTCCTGTATATAATTATATATGTACAGCCGGTATAACCTGGGCATCTCCTGTATATAATTATATATGTACAGCCGGTATAACCTGGGCATCTCCTGTATATAATTATATATGCACAGCCGGTATAACCTGGACATCTCCTGTATATAATTATATATGCACAGCCGGTATAACCTGGGCATCTCCTGTGTATAATTATATATGTACAGCCGGTATAACCTGGGCATCTCCTGTATATAATTATATATGTACAGCCGGTATAACATGGACATCTCCTGTATATAATTATATATGTACAGCCGGTATAACCTGGGCATCTCCTGTATATAATTATATATGTACAGCTGGTATAACCTGGGCATCTGCTATATATAATTATATATGTACAGCCGGTATAACCTGGACATCTCCTGTATATAATTATATATGTACAGCCGGTATAACCTGGGAATCTCCTGAATATAATTATATATGTACAGCTGGTATAACCTGGGCATCTCCTGTATATAATTATATATGTACAGCTGGTATAACCCGGGCATCTCCTGTATATAATTATATATGTACAGCCGGTATAACCTGGTCATCTCCTGTATATAATTATATATGTACAGCCGGTATAACCTGGGCATCTCCTGTATATAATTATATATGTACAGCTGGTATAACCTGGACATCTCCTGTACATAATAATTATATATGTACAGCCGGTATAACCTGGGCATCTCCTGTATATAATTATGTATGTACAGCTGGTATAACCTGGACATCTCCTGTATATAATTATATATGTACAGCTGGTATAACCCGGGCATCTCCTGTACATAATTATATATGTACAGCCGGTATAACCTGGGCATCTCCTGTATATAATTTTATATGTACAGCCGGTATAACCTGGGCATCTCCTGTATATAATTATATATGTACAGCCGGTATAACCTGGATATCTCCTGTATATAATTATATATGTACAGCCGGTATAACCTGGGCATCTCCTGTATATAATTATATATGTACAGCCGGTATAACCCGGGCATCTCCTGTATATAATTATATATGTACAGCCGGTATAACCTGGGCATCTCCTGTATATAATTATATATGTACAGCCGGTATAACCTGGGCATCTCCTGTATATAATTATATATGTACAGCCGGTATAACCTGGGCATCTGCTGTATATAGTTATATACAGTATATGCAGCCGGTATAACCTGGGCATCTCCCATCTAGAGTAATGTATACACAGCTGCCTCCAGTTACACATCTCTCTGTGTATAGTGGCACGGGCCAGTGATGGTGTTGAGCATTATGACTGTTCTCTGCTCCTCTATGGGTCGTTGACTATTTCTTGGGTTGATACATCTGATTCTGTAGTTACTTTTATTCTTGATGTTGCAGATTATAAATGGCTTGGAGATGTGGCAGGAATTCTGCCTCATTAGTAGGAGGCCGCGCACATTCTGACTTGTTCTCCGTCCGTCTACACGTGTTGAGCAGTTGAAGTTTTCGGATTTTTTTGCCAATCAGAGAATGTGGAGGAGATTCTGTAGTTGCGGATTATCACTGACGCTGTGGCTGCAGGTTACCGGCCTCCTCTATTTTTATCACTGGCTGCTTTTGATTTGGAGTCTACATTTGGGTTGAGTGCCCATAGTTTGCAAAAAATACACGTGGCAAGTCTCGTCTGTGTCTAATTTAACCCTCCAGGAGGAATGGTGATATTTTCCATCGTGCAAAACTGCATTACGGAAACATTTGGAATCTATGTACCAAGCGGGTACAAACTGATTGAGTTATTGATCCAACATTCCTGGTGTAATTTGTCCATGTGTAGACATGGAGATATACCAGGAGGCCCCAGTGTAGCTACAAGGAACAGATTCAGCTGAGAGACCTCTATGCAGATATAATAATGCAGATTTATGTGCCCTAAAGGGTCAATGCAAAGCATGGTGGCAATAGTCCATATGGGCATAACATGGGTGACTAGAGATGAGTGACTCCACATACATAATAATACATATATATTATACATACATAATAATACTATACATATACATACATAATAATGCAGATTTATAGGTTCTAAAGGGTCAATGTAAGCATGGTGGCAATAGTCCATATGGGCATAACATGGGTGACCAGAGATGAGTGACTCCAGATACATAATAATACATATATAATATACATACATAATCATATACATACATAATTTATGTGCCCTAAAGGGTCAATGTAAGCATGGTGGCAATAGTCCACATGGGCATAACATGGGTGACTAGAGATGAGTGACTCCACATACATAATAATACATATATAATATACATACATAATAATATACATATACATACATACATAATAATGCAGATTTATGGGCCCTAAAGGGTCAATGAAAAGCATTGTGACAATAGTCCATATGGGCATAGCATAGGTGACTAGAGATGAGTGACTCTATTTGCAGGACCCTGGTCAGCAGCCCACGGCAGAATCCTTGCGATCTGCTTCTTACCTGCCGGAGTTACTTGTACAATGTCATAGTTGGGTCATACTAATCAGAAGAGGCGCTGAGGATGCCGGCAGGTAAGAGGCAGCACAAACGACTCCCATCCGGTGGTCACCAACTATTGACGTGGTCACTGGACCAAGGTTCCACCAATTGATTAATTAATTTCCTTTGGTGACTATTAATGGAGTCTGGTGCCCACGATGCTGGGAGTTATAGTCTGAATTAGTTGGATATCATTGACTTGCAGATTGCACTTTCTTAGAAATCTGACGACTCCATCTTCCGGCCCAGATATTATAATCCATTTATGATTACTCATGTTATAACTATTTTTTTTTCTTTGCAGCTAAATAATCAGAATGCATAATGGCTTCCAAGTCGCCAATAAAATGTTCTCCAAACCGAGATTGTTGGACTGATCTTAGATTTATAATTATTTCTCGTAAAAGTTAATGAACTTGGAGCAATTAAAGTCATAAGCCTCTGGCATCTCTGATCCTGCAGACATATTGCAGGCACACGATGACCTTGAAACTATCCCGCGTGACCTTCTTGTGGCTGCCATCACTCTTTAGTTTCCATGCACTTGCAACCTGTCAAACAATGTAGCTACTTGGTGCAGTAGAGACAGAGGCGGAGCGTTGGAGCTTGGGCAATGCTACGCACCCGCATGAAACCACGGACTGATTGACACAATATTTTAAAAATAAAGTTATACATTGTCATATATATATATATATATTTGTTTTACTTTTTTTGTGTTCCTTTATGAGACTATTGAATAGGCTAGCTGTAAGTCTAAACTAGTTAATGATTCTAGCATTATGATAAACCCTACTTGGACAACCCCGTCTCTTTCTCCATATTTGGCAACATTAAAATAAAAAAGCCTTTGGTGCCGGCGGCAATTAAGCTTTGCCAGCGTTCGCGTACCCGGGGCTCACCTGAGGTTGTGACGTTATGCGAGACCCGCGCTAGCTGCAGCTCTCACTTTTTGTTAGGTACCCATACATCCGAAGGCGGGAAGTCACCACTGATCTGGCACGGGGCTCGCCTGACGTCACACTCTCACATGAGCCCCGGATCTCGAGCGCTGGCAATACTGGAATGCCGCTGGCACAAGAGTAGAAAGCATTCGTCATCTTTGTCACTATGCAAATTGCAGCCATCAAACTTGGCTTGTCGTGAGCTGTTGCACTGTACATAGACTGCCGTTTAGCTGACAAAGCTTACTGAAACCTTTGTTATCTCGGTTGCTGCCTATGCAGAGTGTAATGATTCTGCAGCGGAGCGGTGCTCTGCTCTCCTGCAGAGCTGATGCTGAGCTTCATATTTTCCCCCAGTTCCCAGTCAAGTCCTATGTGGGGTAGGAGGGGGTCTGTTCTTTGGAGCATTTTTTGGGTGATTGCTTCGCTTTATCTGAGAGCTGTTGCACCCAGAACGCCACCAATGATAGTTCCTGATTTGCAGTGCACGTCTCTTGTTCCCGTAGTGTCTGAGCTGATCTTCTTACCTACTGACTTTATTCCCTGGCTTCCTGACCTCAGCTCGTCCTTTGACTCCAGCTCTGTTCGCTCCCTTATACTTACGTAACCTCTCTGTTGGCTCGTCCCCTGACTCCGGCTCTGCTCGTTCCCTTGTACTTACGTGACCTCTCTGTTTACTGACTCCGCTTCGTCCCCTGACTCCAGCTCTGTTCGCTTCCTTGTACTTATGTGACCTCTCTGTTTACCGACCTCGGCTCGTCCCCTGACTCCGGCTCTGCTCGTTCCCTTGTACTTACGTGACCTCTCTGTTTACTGACCCCAGCTCGTCCCCTGACTACTGCTCTGTTTGCTTCCTTGTACTTATGTGACCTCTCTGTTCACCGACCTCGGCTCATCCCCTGACTCTGGCTCTCCTCACTCCCTTGTACTTACATGACCTTTCTGTTTACCAACCCCGGCTTGTCCCCTGACTTCGGCTCTGCTCATTCCCTTGTACTTATGTGATCTTTTTGTTTACCGACCTCGGCTCGTCCCCTGACTCTGGCTCTACTCGTTCCCTTGTGACCTCTCTGTTTACTGACTCCGCCTCGTCCCCTGACTCCGGCTCTGTTTGCTTCCTTGTACTTATGTGACCTCTCTGTTTACCGACCTCGGCTCATCCCCTGACTCCGGCTCTGCTCACTCCCTTGTACTTATGTGATCTTTTTGTTTACCGACCCTGGCTCGTCCCTTGACTCCGGATCTGCTCGCTCCTTTTGCCATTTTCATTATCTCCTGTCTTTGGACCCCTGCCTTGTTTGACTGCCCCTCCCTAGGTGTATCTAGCGACACCTAGTGTACAAACCCAGCAGATCCACTCCAATAGTTTGCCTGGCGACACCTAGTGGTTTGGGGTCTTATTACACCCGGGTTCTCGTCATCACACACAGTACATTATCTCATGACAAACTCATCTGGACTTCTGCACTCATAATGCCGCCACCCACTATAATCCAATGAGTAGTATGATATTCCATTGCAATGGCTACGTCATACATTGCCATAAGGCTTCCAGGTGGAGACCAGAGGCTGGAGTTCAATAATGGAGGCTGGAACGGAGGTCTATTCTCTTCAGCGATCAGTGCAACTTTTGTTTTGGATACAATGATAGAAGAAGATTGGTCTGGAGACCACATTGGCAATGGGAAAATGGCGGCCTCCACTTCATTGTATTGAAAAAGTCTGAGAAGAGGCTTTATCTCCAGTAACTGGTGTGGTCTTCACTGGGCCATATTCAGTGACTCTTCCATGATGGTTACATATCAAACCAGTGAGTGGAGAACGTGCTGAAGATGACGGGTGCCGGAAGACTCTAAAACTGGCCCAGTTAAGACTGGACTCGTGATCGGAGTGAGAAAGCCGACCGGTCTGGAGGGATGTGACCTTCTGGACAAATAAGGGGCAGTGATTATGGGGATTATTCCATGTGTTTTTTTATACCCCGAACTTCAGAGCCTCATAATGTACCTTCAATTTACATAAAACAAACACAATGAGAATCAAATTTTCTGGAATTTTCGGAAACTGCAGAATTTTTGAGCAGATTTGCTCATCACTAAGTGAAACCTAAAGTCTTGTCTCCATTTACAGCTTCTACTTGACACTGATTGCTGTTTAACTTATTGGATACCAGTATAGCCGGGCATTTCTTATTTTATGCACTTTAAATCCCTCTTTGCTTTTGCAGCTGCTCCTTGACATTGAGTGTTGCTGAGTCATTTTATGGTATCCGATATCCTCAAGTTCTTATCTTGATGACACATCACTGACCATGAAACCTGAACCCAGGAGTTACTTCTTGAAGATCCTGAGCCTTCAAATCTGTAGCAAGGATCCTAAGTTCTATGTGTCCGTCATTAAACTGGTGACTTCCTATGTGGCAGAGGAGTTTGGTCTACCCCTCCGGCACCAGGATCCGGCTGCACCGGGTACCACTTCACTGACTATAGCTCCTGGAGCTACACTGGGTTGTCTGTCTTCACCCTGACTACAATGTATCACTTCTATTTACATATTTACTTACATATTCTATTGTTTCAGAGAATTGATACTGCTCCATATCAACATTGGAGAAATAAACTACAGAGTAGGCTTTAAATAAGGTCAATTCTGCTCTTCTCGGCCGCAGAGGAGAAAAATAAACAGGATGAAATTCATCTGTTGCTGTGGATCCAGAGCTCGGCTTGATTTAGGATTCTGCTTCAGGTAATTAAGGTGGGGAGGCCTACATTCCTCAAAAAGCCATTAAGTTTCCCTGAATAGCTCAATAGGGCTGCTTTATGGTTAGATTTCCATATCGAGTTTCAGCTCTGAAGAAATTGCTTTTTCTGGTATTTCCATCCTTAACTCCTTCACCCGGTTAGATTGGAAAATGCTTTTGGGATGAACATTAGAAAATAGATAATGGCTTTACCCCACCCGTTCTCCAGATTCTAACACATATTGTTTATAAAACATATTGCAACAATGTTGCAACAATTTGTAAAGTGATTTGTACATTTCTAACAGTTATTGTTTATAAATGAATTGCAACAATGTGTAAAGTGCATTTCTGCTCTGATCTGATATTGTATTCTGTTTGGGAAGTGGAGGAAGATACAATATGGACAAAAGCTTTCCAAAATTTAGAGATATTCGATCCCATATCACTTATGTAATATAATAAAGACTGATCTCTTGTGTTCTTTTTGTTAAATATTGACTAAATTTAGGGCAGAAAGGCAGTGGCGGACATATAATTAGTGCAACATGTGCAGCCTCACAGGGGCCCGAGAGGTCAGAGGGCCACAGCCAGCTCCAAACAGGTGGAATTGTGCATTATGATGACCTATTGGACTACAAATGGCCCATATATTGTTCTTGCACAGGTGCCTATTCTGTCTGTGTCCGCCTGTTCAGAAATTATTATATTCTAAGCATTTTCGTTGAGGTGGGCTACAAAAATTCAGATATTGGTCTCCAAAGGGCAAGCTGTCACCGGTACTACAGAGAGAACCTGCTCTTTTTTGGGCATCCCCGAATGTTTCCATGACTATGGTCTAGAGGCAACACTTCTTGCCTTTTGGTTAGACCTTTTGGATGAGGCTCACAGAAGGAACAATTGCGAGATACATTTAGTAACTTAATATCAATTAGCCTCAGATAGAATGACCATGTAGCAAATCAGATTAGTTCTGCAAATTTATTGGAAGTGCAGACTTTTCATACTGGGCTCCCGTTGGAAGAATTGGTCCTCAATCCCATCTGGTACTCGAGGCTTGCAAATATGACAAACATAATAGGAGCCTAATTGCAAAAGCAAAGTAGAGACCCCCTTTGGGCCAATAGACTCCATCCTTAGGCACAAAGGTTTCCCCTCCACATGTTTTATGAGAGAAGGATGGCATGAGGAATAGCCGGCGTGCGTCAATGGTTGTGGTGCTGTAGACATTTCCCCTGTTTATAGAATATAGAATATATATATATATATATATATATATATATATATATATATATATATATATATATACAGTATATGGTGCCACAATATTGATACTGTTTCTTTGGTTAGCGATAGTCTTTATCTAGAAGGAACATGTTGTAATTTTACTGTATGTCACATTATTGGGAGCTATGACCAGTGTCACTAGTATTTCCTTATGGGTTCTGTATAGGGATGATCGAAGATCACAAATATTCAGCAATATTCGGCTTCGCGAATATCCGACGAATAGGTCGCCGCTATGTGAATATTCGATGCACAATGTATGTCTTTGGGAAGCCCGAATAGTTGCTATTCGGCAACTATTCGGGTTTCCCATAGACTTACATTGCGCATCGAATATAATTAATAATTATAATTTTATTCATTTATATAGCGCTATTAATTCCACAGCGCTTTACATACATTGGCAACACTGTCCCCATTGGGGCTCACAATCTAGAGTCCCTATCTGCATGTCTTTGGAGTGTGGGAGGAAACCGGAGAACCCGGAGGAAACCCACACAAACACGGGAAGAACATGCAAACTCCTTGCAGACGGTGTCCTTGGTAGGATTTGAACCCAGGACCCCAGCGCTGCAAGACTGCAGTGCTAACCACTGAGCCACCACAAGACTGCAGTGCTAACCACTGAGCCACCACAAGACTGCAGTGCTAACCACTGAGCCACCACAAGACTGCAGTGCTAACCACTGAGCCACCGTGTCGCAAATATTTGCAAATAGTCGAATAGTGGCTACCTATTCAGTGAATATGGGCGTAGCCGAATATTTGAGGTATTCAATCATCCCTACTAGTTCTGTACCCTGGTTCTTCTTGGGATGATGATGATGATGATGGTGATGACTTTGTATCTATCAAACCCAATTGTGGATCGGCGGAAGGAGCCGGCCCGATCCCCTCTGCACACATATGTTTTGGCTGACACATTATGGCATCTGTTAAAACTGTTCCTGGAATGCAATAAAATAAATGAATCTGCAGGGTGCACTTTGGATGTTTGGAAATCATTAAACATTTCATCGTTACCAAGAGGGATGTGAAGAATTGAAAAAATACGCGAGGAAATAATTGTGATTTCTAAGCAGGTTTTGCTCCAAAAAGTGATCCTGAATTAATTAATATTCCCACGATGGAGAACCACAACTTTCCAAAAACATTTAGAGACCTCAGTGTTTTATTTTCTTTTACCAACTGTGTTTGTGTCATGGAATATGATAAATTGGTAAAGGGGGGTAACGGTACGTTTAACCCCTAAAAGAGGTGCTCAGATCTTCATAAATAGGTGTTGTCGGATAATGACTTCAGCAATTTACTGCTTATTAAAACTTACAGCCGATCTTGAGATATTTACACTTTTATTTACAGCTCATTGCCTTGGAGCGCGACCACCTGCTCTGTGTTACTGGCATGTATTGCACTGAAGGTGCCAGGTGTCACGCTAGGTACGGGTAAAAACCAAGAGAGCGGCAAAAGGTAAGGGAAGGGGACCCTTGCATCTAGGGAAGGGGGAGATGGGGATCCCTGACCAAACCTACCGCTGGTCCCTGGGGTCCCTCACCACCCTAGATAGGTTCCGCATCTATGGTCCGAGCCGGATACCTGACCCTAGGTATCGATAGTGCTGGGCCCTAAATAGGGAATGGATGGGATGAGCTCTTTGTCAACCCCACTAAACACTATAGACAACACAAGGAGGACACACAGGGGGAAATGCATGAACTGGTTATCCACAGATGACTCAGGTAGACGTTCAGCAAAGCTTCAGCAATGATACCACAGATGAGTACAAGCCACCTGCTTGCAAGCAGAGCTAGAATGAACTGAATGATATCACCAGCACCAGTCCAGGAAAGGAGGGGTATTTAAACACCAAGAGAGTGCTGGTGACCAGAAGTTGGGTGGAAGGTGAGCTCCTGCAGGGTCCAAAAAGGAGAGAGATGAGAATTCAGCTGAAAAGCTACCTATACCAATGAATACTGACAGCAGGAACAGTAGAAAGTCAGGGAGCATTCTGCACAGCCAAACGCTGTGACTTTATATAGCCAGAAACCACATGAATGTCACCCGTGACTCCGGTATTAGGAGGCAGCAGCGCACTCCAGCTTCAAAACAGCGCTTACCGGCTTGACAGAAAAGAGCTTGTAACCATTACCCATTGTGCAGTTTAGCAGCGGTGGTCGGTCTGCGAGGCAACAAGCTGTAAACAAAAGTGTTAATATGTCACTAAGGGCAGCACCTTGTGCAGTTTTTAGAGATCTTCGGGTGAGAGCTTATGTGTTTTTGTCTAACCTCCTGGATAATGTCTTTGTGGGGCTGACGAGAGATGACGCTCAGAATCGGGGCCAGCGGTGGACACCAGCACTGTGGCTTTGTAATCGCAGTAAGGAATAGGTTGAAGAACGTGTTGTCAACCTTGAGTGGATTTAATTGCAAAATGCCCACTGGGGGCTGTAAGAGAGGTGCAGGGAAGAGTTTGGGTAACGGGAGTCTTTAACCCTGCGATGGGCTCTATCTGGGACGGGATGTGTCGGACACCCGCCTGAGCTCCATCGTTAGGCGGAGGATCGGATCGGCGATGGGTGAGGTTCTGTGCTGGGACACAATGGACTGACCCTGTGCACAGAGGGGTTGGATTGACTTTGGCTCTCAGGAACAGGATTGAGTCTAATCGATGGAGATATCAGTATAACTTCACACTATTGTAGGCCTGCAACACACATCCGTGTTTCCGGTACATGTTTGGTACGTTTTTGCACGTACCGGAGACACGGAGACCCATGTTATTCTATGGGCGATGGCACACACACGTAAAATCACACAGATTGTGTGTCCGTGTGATAAGTACGTGTGTGCGGTTTTCTACATAGACGACATGTCCGTTTTTGGCCGGCAGCACGCAGGCACGGACCCGCTATAGTCTATGGGTCCGTGCCTGCACGGACCGCACACGGAGCATGTCCGTGTTCAGCACGTTTCATCCGTGTGCGTTTTTAAACCAACGATCGATTTTTTTTTTCTTTTTTATTAAAGTCAGTATACTTACCTTTTTTTCTGCTGTTCTCAGTCATACTTACATTGGCGCTCGGTCTGTTTCTTCCCCCGGCTCATACTTACCAATCCCCGATCACCAGCGCGGCGAGGAACAGCTGTGCAGAGAATACGCGGCTTCAATTCATTTGAAAATGACGGCCGCTCATTAATCAATCTACTATTCCCTGCTTCCCCCGCCCACCGGCGCCTATGATTGGTTGCAGTGAGACACGCCCACACGCTGAGTGACAGCTGTCTCACTGCACCCAATCACAGCAGCCAGTGGGCAGGTCTATACTGTGCAGTGAAATAAATAAATAATTAATTTTAAAAAACGGCGGCGTGCGGTCACCCCCCAATTTTTATTCCAGCCAAGATAAAGCCATACGGCTGAAGGCTGGTATTCTCAGGATGGGGAGCCCCACATTATGGGGAGCCCCCCAGCCTAACAATATCAGCCAGCAGCCGCCCGGAATTGCCGCATACAATAGATGCGACAGTTCTGGGACTCTACCCGGCTCTTCCCGATTTGCCCTGGTGCGTTGGCAATCGGGGTAATAAGGAGTTAATGGCAGCCCATAGCTGCCAATAAGTCCAAGATTAATCATTGCAGGCGTCTATGAGACACCCGCAATGATTAACCTGCAAGTTAAAGTTAATAAACACACACAGTGAAAAAATCCTTTATTTGAAATAATAAACAATAACAAATTCCCTCGTTTACCAAATACCCATCCATGTCCGGCGTAATCCACAGAGGTCCAGCGTCGCTTCCAGCTCAGCTACATGAAGGTGACAGAAGCTGCAGAAGACACCGCCGCTCCTGTCACCTCCACGCAGCAACTGAGGTGAGTAGCGCGAGCAGCTGTGCTGTCACTCAGGTTACTCACGGCCACCGCTGGATCCTCCTGTGACAGCAAGTCGCCCGAGTGACAGCGATGAAGTCACAGGTGAGTTGTGGTCTCGGGGGGAGGATCCAGCTGGCCGCGGGTAGCCTGAGTGACAGCAGCAATAATTGTGCTGCTCAATTCAGTCACTCAGGGGATTAGCGGTCACCGGTGAGTCCTTCACGGGTGACCGCTAATCAGTACACGACACAGACAGAACCGCAGCATGACAATGAAGTCGGGTGAAGTTCACCCGAGTCCATTCTCATCGCGCAACTCTGTCTGCTGTCAGCGGGTATGTATCAACGACTTTTACCACACACACGGACATTACACACGGACATTCCAGGTACACATACACGGGCATTTTACACGCACACACGAACATTTTACACGTACACACGGATGTCATACGTACCGGAGAAATGCCCAAAAAAAACGGAACACGGACCTGAAAAACGGACCGTGTCACACGTACGTTTTTTATACAGAAGTGTGTTTTCGGCCGTAGGAAGGGTTTATTCTCTGGTTAGAACAATAATAAACATCTTTCCATACCAGCTCCAACACTAGTGTTCAATGATCTCCCAGGAGAGCGGCCGCTGCCCAAACTCCAAACACTCCCAAAATGTGCAAAGCTCTAATACGAGCGCTGCCCCGCGGCTGATTCCTGGGATATTGGCATCGGCCCCTGCAGGCCGAGAAATCTCATTTGGCACGCTCCTGTTCTCTGATTTCTCAGTCTGCTGGACACATGTTCTGCAGATATATGGTGCCAGCTGCCAGCGGACCCGGGTGCTAAATGTGCAGATCCACTCAGGCTCGCAGCAGATGACGCTCGGCTCACGCTCGCAGCAGATGACGCTTATCTCAGGCTCTCAGCAGATGACGCTCGGCTCACGCTCGCACCAGATGACACTCGACTCACGCTCGCAGCAAATGACGCTCGCAGCAGATGACACTCGGCTCACGCTCGCAGCAGATGACGCTCGCAGCAGATGACACTCGGCTCACGCTCGCAGCAGATGACGCTCGCAGCAGATGACACTCGGCTCACGCTCGCAGCAGATGACGCTTATCTCAGGCTCTCAGCAGATGACGCTTGCAGCAGATGACGCTCGCAGCAGATAACGCTCGGCTCACGCTCGCAGCAGATGACGCTCGGCTCATGCTCGCAGCAGATGACGCTCGGCTCACGCTCGCACCAGATGACGCTCGGCTCATGCTCTCAGCAGATGACGCTCATCTCAGGCTCTCAGCAGATGACGCTCGGCTCACGCTCGCAGCAGATGATGTTCGGCTCACGCTCGCAGCAGATGACACTCGGCTCACGCTCGCAGCAGATGACACTCGGCTCACGCTCGCAGCAGATGACACTCGGCTCACGCTCGCAGCAGATGACGCTCGGCTCACGCTCGCAGCAGATGACGCTCGCAGCAGATGACGCTCGGCTAACGCTCGCAGCAGATGACGCTCGGCTAACGCTCGCAGCAGATGACGCTCGGCTAACGCTCGCAGCAGATGACGCTTGGCTCACGCTCGCAGCAGATGACGCTCGGCTCACGCTGGCAGCAGATGACGCTCGGCTCAGGCTCGCAGTAGATGACGCTCGGCTCACGCTGGCAGCAGATGACGCTCGGCTCACGCTGGCAGCAGATGACGCTCGGCTCAGGCTCGCAGCAGATGACGCTCGGCTCACGCTCGCAGCAGATGACGCTCGGCTCACGCTTGCAGCAGATGACGCTCGGCTCACGCTCGCAGCAGATGACGCTCGGCTCAGGCTCGCAGTAGATGACGCTCGGCTCACGCTGGCAGCAGATGACGCTCGGCTCATGCTGACAGCAGATGACGCTCGGCTCATGCTCGCAGCAGATGACGCTTGGTGTACAGTTGCAGCAGATGATGCCTGATCATGCTCACCGCAGAGATTGCGCTGAGTGTCATTACCAGATCGCATCCGATTCTTGTGCATGAGAGAATCATCGGCTGCTATACGCCATTGTGACTCAGGACTTAAACAGAAAGTGGAGAGTAAAATATATTCCTTTTTTTCTTTTTCTAGATTGCATCTTTGTCATGTCAGCCTTGGATGTAGACACTTTTAACTTTTGGAAATGACGGCGCCTTTCTTCTAGTATCAGATCACCGCTGCGGATGGTGGATGGGAGCTGAGCGCGGATTTTTACATCGGCATTCACTTTGCTCTTTTTTACTATTTTCTCCATCCAAACATCTGTGTCCTGTAGAAATACAAACTAAGAACATTTTGTAAGTTGAAGGTATAAAGTTATCTCATATGCATTAGTTAACATTTGGCTCAATGTCAGTAAGCTGTTGTGGAAAGAGAAAGCAAAACAGGAGACATAAATGTTACATAATTATAATAGATTAGAAATGCGGCTCCGGCAAAGCAATGACCTGTACCTACAATACACAGCTACACCTACAGGAGCGGACGACAAGCATAGGCAGCAATACACAGCTACACCTACAGGAGAGGACGACAAGCATAGGCAGCAATACACAGCTACACCTACAGGAGAGGACGACAAGCACAGGCAGCAATACACAGCTACACCTACAGGAGCGGACGACAAGCATAGGCAGCAATACACAGCTACACCTACAGGAGCGGACGACAAGCATAGGCAGCAATACACAGCTACACCTACAGGAGCGGACGACAAGCACAGGCAGCAATACACAGCTACACCTACAGGAGCGGACGACAAGCATAGGCAGCAATACACAGCTACACCTACAGGAGCGGACGACAAGCACAGGCAGCAATACACAGCTACACCTACAGGAGCGGACGACAAGCATAGGCAGCAATACACAGCTACACCTACAGGAGCGGACAACAAGCATAGGCAGCAATATACAGCTACACCTACAGGAGCGGACGACAAGCATAGGCAGCAATACACAGCTACACCTACAGGAGCGGACGACAAGCATAGGCAGCAATACACAGCTACACCTACAGGAGCGGAAGACAAGCATAGGCAGCAATATACAGCTACACCTACAGGAGCGGACGACAAGCATAGGCAGCAATACACAGCTACACCTACAGGAGCGGACGACAAGCATAGGCAGCAATATACAGCTACACCTACAGGAGCGGACGACAAGCATAGGCAGCAATACACAGCTACACCTACAGGAGAGGACGACAAGCATAGGCAGCAATACACAGCTACACCTACAGGAGCGGACGACAAGCATAGGCAGCAATACACAGCTACACCTACAGGAGCGGACGACAAGCATAGGCAGCAATACACAGCTACACCTACAGGAGAGGACGACAAGCATAGGCAGCAATACACAGCTACACCTACAGGAGCGGACAACAAGCATAGGCAGCAATATACAGCTACACCTACAGGAGCGGACGACAAGCATAGGCAGCAATATACAGCTACACCTACAGGAGCGGACGACAAGCATAGGCAGCAATATACAGCTACACCTACAGGAGCGGACGACAAGCATAGGCAGCAATACACAGCTACACCTACAGGAGCGGACGACAAGCATAGGCAGCAATACACAGCTACACCTACAGGAGCGGACGACAAGCACAGGCAGCAATATACAGCTACACCTACAGGAGAGGACGACAAGCATAGGCAGCAATATACAGCTACACCTACAGGAGAGGACGACAAGCATAGGCAGCAATACACAGCTACACCTACAGGAGCGGACAACAAGCACAGGCAGCAATACACAGCTACACCTACAGGAGCGGACGACAAGCACAGGCAGCAATACACAGCTACACCTACAGGAGCGGACGACAAGCATAGGCAGCAATATACAGCTACACCTACAGGAGCGGACGACAAGCATAGGCAGCAATATACAGCTACACCTACAGGAGCGGACGACAAGCAGAGGCAGCAATATACAGCTACACCTACAGGAGCGGACGACAAGCAGAGGCAGCAATATACAGCTACACCTACAGGAGCGGACGACAAGCATAGGCAGCAATACACAGCTACACCTACAGGAGAGGACGACAAGCATAGGCAGCAATACACAGCTACACCTACAGGAGAGGACGACAAGCATAGGCAGCAATACACAGCTACACCTACAGGAGAGGACGACAAGCATAGGCAGCAATACACAGCTACACCTACAGGAGAGGACGACAAGCAGAGGCAGCAATACACAGCTACACCTACAGGAGCGGACGACAGACATAGGCAGCAATACACAGCTACACCTACAGGAGCGGACAACAAGCACAGGCAGCAATACACAGCTACACCTACAGGAGCGGACGACAAGCACAGGCAGCAATACACAGCTACACCTACAGGAGCGGACGACAAGCATAGGCAGCAATATACAGCTACACCTACAGGAGCGGACGACAAGCATAGGCAGCAATATACAGCTACACCTACAGGAGCGGACGACAAGCAGAGGCAGCAATATACAGCTACACCTACAGGAGCGGACGACAAGCAGAGGCAGCAATATACAGCTACACCTACAGGAGCGGACGACAAGCATAGGCAGCAATACACAGCTACACCTACAGGAGAGGACGACAAGCATAGGCAGCAATACACAGCTACACCTACAGGAGAGGACGACAAGCATAGGCAGCAATACACAGCTACACCTACAGGAGAGGACGACAAGCATAGGCAGCAATACACAGCTACACCTACAGGAGAGGACGACAAGCAGAGGCAGCAATACACAGCTACACCTACAGGAGCGGACGACAGACATAGGCAGCAATACACAGCTACACCTACAGGAGCGGACGACAAGCATAGGCAGCAATACACAGCTACACCTACAGGAGCGGACGACAAGCATAGGCAGCAATATCCATCTACACCTACAGGAGAGGACGACAAGCATAGGCAGCAATACACAGCTACACATACAGGAGCGGACGACAAGCATAGGCAGCAATATACAGCTACACCTACAGGAGCGGACGACAAGCATAGGCAGCAATACACAGCTACACCTACAGGAGCAGACGACAAGCATAGGCAGCAATATACAGCTACACCTACAGGAGCGGACGACAAGCAGAGGCAGCAATATACAGCTACACCTACAGGAGCGGACGACAAACAGAGGCAGCAATATACAGCTACACCTACAGGAGCGGACGACAAGCATAGGCAGCAATACATAGCTACACCTACAGGAGCGGACGACAAGCATAGGCAGCAATACACAGCTACACCTACAGGAGCGGACGACAAGCATAGGCAGCAATACACAGCTACACCTACAGGAGCGGATGACAAGCATAGGCAGCAATACACAGCTACACCTACAGGAGCGGATGACAAGCACAGGCAGCAATATACAGCTACACCTACAGGAGCGGACGACAAGCATAGGCAGCAATACACAGCTACACCTACAGGAGCGGATGACAAGCAGAGGCAGCAATACACAGCTACACCTACAGGAGCGGACAACAAGCACAGGCAGCAATACACAGCTACACCTACAGGAGCGGACAACAAGCATAGGCAGCAATACACAGCTACACCTACAGGAGCGGACGACAAGCACAGGCAGCAATATACAGCTACACCTACAGGAGCGGACGACAAGCATAGGCAGCAATACACAGCTACACCTACAGGAGCGGACGACAAGCATAGACAGCAATACACAGCTACACCTACAGGAGCGGACGACAAGCAGAGGCAGCAATACACAGCTACACCTACAGGAGCGGACAACAAGCACAGGCAGCAATACACAGCTACACCTACAGGAGCGGACGACAAGCACAGGCAGCAATACACAGCTACACCTACAGGAGCGGACGACAAGCATAGGCAGCAATATACAGCTACACCTACAGGAGCGGACGACAAGCATAGGCAGCAATATACAGCTACACCTACAGGAGCGGACGACAAGCAGAGGCAGCAATATACAGCTACACCTACAGGAGCGGACGACAAGCAGAGGCAGCAATATACAGCTACACCTACAGGAGCGGACGACAAGCATAGGCAGCAATACACAGCTACACCTACAGGAGAGGACGACAAGCATAGGCAGCAATACACAGCTACACCTACAGGAGAGGACGACAAGCATAGGCAGCAATACACAGCTACACCTACAGGAGAGGACGACAAGCATAGGCAGCAATACACAGCTACACCTACAGGAGAGGACGACAAGCAGAGGCAGCAATACACAGCTACACCTACAGGAGCGGACGACAGACATAGGCAGCAATACACAGCTACACCTACAGGAGCGGACAACAAGCACAGGCAGCAATACACAGCTACACCTACAGGAGCGGACGACAAGCACAGGCAGCAATACACAGCTACACCTACAGGAGCGGACGACAAGCATAGGCAGCAATATACAGCTACACCTACAGGAGCGGACGACAAGCATAGGCAGCAATATACAGCTACACCTACAGGAGCGGACGACAAGCAGAGGCAGCAATATACAGCTACACCTACAGGAGCGGACGACAAGCAGAGGCAGCAATATACAGCTACACCTACAGGAGCGGACGACAGACATAGGCAGCAATACACAGCTACACCTACAGGAGCGGACGACAAGCAGAGGCAGCAATATACAGCTACACCTACAGGAGCGGACGACAAGCATAGGCAGCAATACACAGCTACACCTACAGGAGAGGACGACAAGCATAGGCAGCAATACACAGCTACACCTACAGGAGAGGACGACAAGCATAGGCAGCAATACACAGCTACACCTACAGGAGAGGACGACAAGCATAGGCAGCAATACACAGCTACACCTACAGGAGAGGACGACAAGCAGAGGCAGCAATACACAGCTACACCTACAGGAGCGGACGACAGACATAGGCAGCAATACACAGCTACACCTACAGGAGCGGACGACAAGCATAGGCAGCAATACACAGCTACACCTACAGGAGCGGACGACAAGCATAGGCAGCAATATCCATCTACACCTACAGGAGAGGACGACAAGCATAGGCAGCAATACACAGCTACACATACAGGAGCGGACGACAAGCATAGGCAGCAATATACAGCTACACCTACAGGAGCGGACGACAAGCATAGGCAGCAATACACAGCTACACCTACAGGAGCAGACGACAAGCATAGGCAGCAATATACAGCTACACCTACAGGAGCGGACGACAAGCAGAGGCAGCAATATACAGCTACACCTACAGGAGCGGACGACAAACAGAGGCAGCAATATACAGCTACACCTACAGGAGCGGACGACAAGCATAGGCAGCAATACATAGCTACACCTACAGGAGCGGACGACAAGCATAGGCAGCAATACACAGCTACACCTACAGGAGCGGACGACAAGCATAGGCAGCAATATACAGCTACACCTACAGGAGCGGACGACAAGCATAGGCAGCAATACACAGCTACACCTACAGGAGCGGACGACAAGCATAGGCAGCAATACACAGCTACACCTACAGGAGCGGACGACAAGCATAGGCAGCAATACACAGCTACACCTACAGGAGCGGACGACAAGCATAGGCAGCAATACACAGCTACACCTACAGGAGCGGACGACAAGCATAGGCAGCAATACACAGCTACACCTACAGGAGCAGACGACAAGCATAGGCAGCAATATACAGCTACACCTACAGGAGCGGACGACAAGCAGAGGCAGCAATATACAGCTACACCTACAGGAGCGGACGACAAGCAGAGGCAGCAATATACAGCTACACCTACAGGAGCGGATGACAAGCATAGGCAGCAATACACAGCTACACCTACAGGAGCGGAAGACAAGCATAGGCAGCAATATACAGCTACACCTACAGGAGCGGACGACAAGCATAGGCAGCAATACACAGCTACACCTACAGGAGCGGACGACAAGCATAGGCAGCAATACACAGCTACACCTACAGGAGAGGACGACAAGCATAGGCAGCAATACACAGCTACACCTACAGGAGAGGATGACAAGCATAGGCAGCAATACACAGCTACACCTACAGGAGAGGACGACAAGCATAGACAGCAATACACAGCTACACCTACAGGAGAGGACGACAAGCATATGCAGCAATACACAGCTACACCTACAGGAGCGGACGACAAGCATAGGCAGCAATACATAGCTACACCTACAGGAGCGGACGACAGACATAGGCAGCAATACACAGCTACACCTACAGGAGCGGACGACAAGCATAGGCAGCAATACACAGCTACACCTACAGGAGCGGACGACAGACATAGGCAGCAATACACAGCTACACCTACAGGAGAGGACGACAAGCATAGGCAGCAATACACAGCTACACCTACAGGAGCGGACGACAAGCATAGGCAGCAATACACAGCTACACCTACAGGAGAGGACGACAAGCATAGGCAGCAATACACAGCTACACCTACAGGAGCGGACGACAAGCATAGGCAGCAATACACAGCTACACCTACAGGAGAGGACGACAAGCATAGGCAGCAATACACAGCTACACCTACAGGAGCGGACGACAAGCATAGGCAGCAATACACAGCTACACCTACAGGAGCGGACGACAAGCATAGGCAGCAATATCCATCTACACCTACAGGAGCGGACGACAAGCATAGGCAGCAATTCACAGCTACACCTACAGGAGCGGACGACAAGCATAGGCAGCAATACACAGCTACACCTACAGGAGCGGACGACAAGCATAGGCAGCAATACACAGCTACACCTACAGGAGCGGACGACAAGCATAGGCAGCAATACACAGCTACACCTACAGGAGAGGACGACAAGCACAGGCAGCAATACACAGCTACACCTACAGGAGAGGACGACAAGCATAGGCAGCAATACACAACTACACCTACAGGAGCGGAAGACAAGCATATGCAGCAATACACAGCTACACCTACAGGAGCGGAAGACAAGAATATGCAGCAATACACAGCTACACCTACAGGAGCGGACGACAAGCATAGGCAGCAATACACAGCTACACCTACTGGAGCGGACGACAAGCATAGGCAGCAATATACAGCTACACCTACAGGAGCGGACGACAAGCATAGGCAGCAATACACAGCTACACCTACAGGAGCGGACGACAAGCAGAGGCAGCAATACACAGCTACACCTACAGGAGCGGACGACAGACATAGGCAGCAATACACAGCTACACCTACAGGAGCGGACGACAAGCATAGGCAGCAATACACAGCTACACCTACAGGAGCAGACGACAAGCATAGGCAGCAATACATAGCTACACCTACAGGAGAGGACAACAAGCATAGGCAGCAATATACAGCTACACCTACAGGAGCGGACAACAAGCATAGGCAGCAATACACAGCTACACCTACAGGAGCGGACGACAGACATAGGCAGCAATACACAGCTACACCTACAGGAGCGGATGACAAGCATAGGCAGCAATACACAGCTACACCTACAGGAGCGGACAACAAGCATAGGCAGCAATACACAGCTACACCTACAGGAGCGGACGACAAGCATAGGCAGTAGTGATGAGCGAGCATGCTTGTAACTACTCGGTACTCGCACGAGTATCGCTGTACTCGGGCTGCTCGGCGTGGACCGAGTAATCTCGCGATACTCGTGCTGTACTCGTGGTCTTCATTTCTGCATGTTGGCGCTCTTTTGAGAGCCAGCCCTCATGCAGGGATTGGCTGGCAGACCACTGCAATGCCACAGCCCTGTTAGTTGTGGAATTGCAGTGATTGGCCGGCCTGCACAGCGTGACCGAGCCTTTATACCGGCCGGCGCGCTGTGCTCTGCTCACAACTATCCAGACAGTGAGTGCAGGGAGAGTGTCGCTGATTCAGGGAAAGCTTTGCGGCCCTTTATAGCTTTTTCAGTTGCAGGGCTGCAAACAGTGTGACCAAAAGTCCTTCTCAGGACTATTCTAGTTGTATACAGGCAGGCAGGGTATAGCCAGGTCGGAGTACAGTAGCAGAGTCCTTCTCAGGACTATTCTAGTTGTATACAGGCAGGGTATAGCCAGGTCGGAGTACAGTAGCAGAGTCCTTCTCAGGACTATTGTTGCTATATACAGGCAGGGTATAGCCAGGTCGGAATACAGGCTAGTGACCAGAAGAGTCCTTGTCAGGACTATTGTAGCAGTATACAGGCAGGCAGGCAGGGTAGTGGTGACCGTATACCAGCCTTCATCATATCTGGGGCTGGTGTACACAGTGTAAAACAGTCCAGATAGTGTCAGACTTCTCAGTAATTGTCGCTCCTAAAAACCAGTTAGGTTCTTATTGCGTCCGTGCTTGCATTTAAAAACAGCACGTGTGTGGCAGTCGGTGGCAGCGTCAGGCTCCATATTGTCCCTGGATAGAGACGTGCATGATGGCCTGTAAACATGAAGTGCCCATTGTAAGGAAGTGGGTCTATTGTAGTATAGCCCTTAGGCAGGGCAGCCAAAAATTGGGAGGCTCCACATTGTCCCTGGATAGAGATGTGCATGAGGGCCTCAAAACATTGTTCCCATTGCAAAGGAGCGGGTCTCCTGTCGTTGTAATGCCCATTCAGAAAGAATGGGCGAAAAAATTTACCACTGGGGGTATACCTGAAACAACGGCTTAACTATTGTAACGGTCATCATGGTGGCGCATGAGGAGAAGGAGGAGCAGTCCAGCGATTAGCCAAAGTCCAGAAGTGTGTACCCATGGGTGAGTGGAGGTACATGGCAAATTCCCGTTACAAACTTTAAATTCCGCTGTAATTTGCTGTTGGTGTGTGTGGTGAAGTCTGGCCAAATCCAACCCTTGTTCATCTTGATCAGAGTCAGCCTGTCAGCATTTACAGTTGACAGGCGGGTGCGTTTATCTGTAATGATTCCACCTGTGGCACTAAAAACACGCTCTGACAAAACGCTAGCGGCAGGGCAGGCCAGGACTTCCAAGGCGTAGAGAGCCAATTCATGCCACGTGTCCAGCTTGGATACACATTAATTGTAAGGCACAGAGGAATGTCGGAGTACAGTTGTTTGATCTGCAAGGTACTCCTTGAGCATCTGGCCAAACTTAGGATTTCTTGTGGCACTACCCCTCACCTCAGGGGCTGTGGTATGTGAGGGGCTGAGAAAACTGTCCCACATCTTAAAGACTATTCCCCTACCTCTGGCGGATTGGACTTGTGCCCCTCTCGGCTGTACGCCTTGGTTGTCCACTGATTCCTGACCTATGCCGCTAGCGTTTTGTGAGGGGAATGCTTTGCCTACTTCCGTGACTATGGCCTTCTGGAACTGCTGCATTTTGCCTGACCTCTCCGCCTCGGGAATAAGAGACATAAAGTTCTCCTTTTAGCGTGGGTCTAACAGTGTTACCAACCAGTAATGATTGTCGGCCAAGATGTTCTTAACGCGAGGGTCACGAGACAGGCAGCTTACCATAAAGTCAGCCATGTGCGCCAGACTCTTAACAGCCATCACTTCAGTATCCTGACCAACACGATGACTGAACATGCTGTCCTCCTCATCATCTACCCTGTCCTCTGGCCAGCCACGCTGAACCGAGGATATGACTGCATGTCATATCCTCAATTTGGCCAGAGAGTTGCTCCATGTCTTCATCCTCCTCCTCGTCATAGTCCTCCACTGCACGTTGTGATGAGACGAGGCTGGGCTGTGTGTTATCATCACCCACACCCACTACTGTTTCTTGCTCAAACTCATCGCGCTCCGCCTGCAATGCATCATGGTTGTTTTTTGAGCAGAGACCATTTTAGAAGGCAGAGAAGCGGTATGGTGACGCTAATAATGTCGTCATCGCCGCTCACCATCTTGGTGGAGTCCTCAAAGTTTTGGCGGATGGTGCATAGGTCGGACATCCATCTCCACTCCTCAGGTGTTATGTGTGGAGTTTGACCCATTTCCCGACGGCTTAGGTGATGCAGGTACTCAACAACTGCCCTCTTCTGCTCACATATCCTGACCAACTTGTGCAGAGTTGAATTCCAACGCGTGGGGACATCACACACCAGTCTGTGTGCCGGAAGATGCAAACGGCGTCTTAAGCCGGCAAGGCCGGCTGAAGCAGTAGGTGACTTTCGAAAATGTGCAGACAGGCGGCGAACTTTTACCAGCAGATCAGACAGCTCTGAGTATGACTTTAGAAACCGCTGAACCATGAGGTTGAGCACATGGGCCACGCATGGAACATGTGTCAGCTGGCCTCGCCTCAAAGCCGCCACCAGGTTCCGGCCATTGTCACACACGACCTTTCCTGGCTTTAGGTTCAGAGTTGTGAGCCAGTGATCTGCCTGCTGTTTCAGAGCTGTCCACACCTCTTCTGCATTGTGGGGTTTGTCACCTATGCAGATTAGCTTCAGCACTGCCTGTTGCCGCTTCGCCGAGGCAGTGCTGCAGTGCTTCTGTGTCGCCCTGGACAAGCCAGGGGCCACAGAGCACAACACTTAAACACCCCACACTCCCTGCAGGCATATCATAGTCAAAACACAAAATCCTTGTTGCCTTCCCCAGGGGCTTTTGTCCACACCAGGGTGTGGAGCCAGGCGGTTGGTCTCCACCCACCGAGGAGGAGGGAAAACACAGGCAGTGAGAGTTAAGCTAAGGAAGTGGAAGGAGGAAAGTAGTAGAGAGGAGAAAAGTGACAGCAAAGAGCCTGAAGTTGGTCCGGGTGTGTGGCCCGGACAGGACAGCAAGGTTGGCAGGATGTGGTGACCGTCTGCAGTGGAGGCCGATTGGAGTCTGCCGTAAGGACCGTGGACGGGTGGTGACCCGGCCGTACCGGACCGGTATACAAAGAGAAGCCAGCACCATTGGCAGAGGACTTTCGGATCCCGGCAAGGCTTGGTGTCGCCGTGAATTTGCCAAATCCGTTAGTGAAGGGAACCTCAGGGTTTCCAAACAGCCAAGTCCAGATAGAAGGCAACCGTACAACCGTGAAGGGGAGACACCGCCACCGCCAAGGGCAACCGTCTCCCAGGGCCAGCGCCTGTGGGCAAAAGGGGCTCCTCCGGCCCATATCCAGGTCGGGGAGCGGGTTACCGTTGGGAAACCATCACTACCAACACTTAACTTAGGTGCAGGGAGAGACAGTCATCACTAACCTGCAGGGAGGAACAACCGCAGCCGTCCGAGTGACCCGTCCATCCAGCCACTTGTTTTACCGTGAACTGTGTCATCATCATTGGGCTGAGTGAGTACCTCCGTGCCGTGCGGCACAGCGCTGCCCCTGCGACCCTGCACCTCATCAGGCCCCGCAACCCGCCTGTCATCCATCTCTACCCCATCACCAGGCCCCGGGACAACCAACCCCCCTACCCACGGAGGGGAGAAATAACAACAAAGCTGCTCCCTGTCACAGGCTCCCGGGATCCCCGTCCAGAGCAGCGGTGGTGTCCACACAATCACCACAACCGTGGGTGGCGTCACGGACAATATCCCCAAAACCCAGACCACCCCTTTTCACTCACGGGCGAGTAGCGCCGCTCGAGTCCCCGGGATCCGGCCATCGCTCGAGCCAACGAGCAGCAGCAGCCGTAGAGCAGCGTCAGCCGGACCCGAGCAGTGGGAGAGCACACCGTCCCCTCCTCCGCCCGCGACACTTCCAGCTTGGGACTGGTGTGGAGGGTAAAGTGGATCAGGATGCGCAGGAGGAGGAGGAGGCTGAGGAGCATGACATTCCGGAGCTGTAGAGTGTGTGTGAAACCCTGACTGAGGTAGGGCCTGCAAAACTTGGTGTGTGAAGGACGTGTTCCGTCCCTCGCTCAGACTGGGTCCCAGCTTGCACAATATTAACCCAGTGTGACGTCAACGAGATGTAGCGGCCTTGCCCACAAGCACTTGTCCACGTGTCTGTGGTTAGGTGGACTTTGGCTGAAACAGCGTTGTTCAGGGCACGAGTGATGTTTTGTGACACGTGGTTATGCAATGCGGGGACGGCACACCGGGAGAAATAGTGGCGGCTGTGGACCGAGTAACGTGGGACAGCTGCCACCATCAGGTCGCGGAATGCTTCTGTCTCAACCAGCCTAAAAGGCAACATTTCCAGCGCAAGCAGTCGCGAAATGTTAGCATTTAGAACTGTGGCATGTGGGGTGTTGGCAGTGTATTTGCGCCTGCGTTCAAAGGTTTGCTGAATGGATAACTGAACGCTGCGCTGGGACAAGGACGTGCTTGATGATGGTGTTCTTTCTTAGGCAACTGCAGGTGCAGGAGTGGAGGAGGCTTGTTCGCAGGCAGCATGGACAGGGGATTGGCTCGCATGCACAACCAGCGAAGACGTAGCAGTGACATCAGCAAGCACTGCTCCTCGACTCTGTTGTACTTCCCACAAAGTCGGGTGCTTGGCTGACATGTGCCTGATCATGCTGGTGGTGGTCAGGCTGCTAGTTTTGGTACCCCTGCTGATGCTGGCATGGCAGGTGTTGCAAATGGCCTTTTTAGAATCATCTGGAGCCAACTTAAAAAACTGCCAGTGTCAGAGTTCCGGGTTTTCCAGTTTTCTTTTGAAAGAGCTTGCCCTTTGTTAACATGGAGTTTTCTGTTCTGTTGCCCTACTTCCTGTCCATCTGTTTAAAAGCCGCCCCTAAAGCTTAGTCTAGTGCCTGAGTATACTGCTTCCTGTGTGCTCCTGCCCTGCTGCTTTTGGTTCCTGATTGTTATTCGGATCCTCTTGGAAAACAACCGACACCGACTCTGGACTTCATCTGGTATCATCTAGCTGTGCCCGGACTCCGTTTGCCGTCTTTGGTCGGCACTTCTGCCCGGTTCCTTCCGTTTAATACCACTCTGGACTCACATCACGTACGGACATTTTTGGACTTACCTATTGCCCTTTTGTGTCCCGGCTGCTGCGCATTTAGGGCTTCTGGGGTGATTGCCAGACAGTCCCTGTATAGGGGTTCGCTCTTGGTGGTCTCCCTGGGGGAGTCCGGTGCGCGGTCCCGGGAATTCCCTTTCGCTCCGTCCCTGGAAGGTATTTCCTGTATTTATGTTCTACTGTGTTTTTGTTCCGTTTATGTACATATTTGCTGGTTGCATATTATAAACGTCTTGCACCAAGAACTCGTCTCTGGTTGTCATTGCCCTAACGCAATCGAAATCCTCAATACATACAATAGTATTACAGCCAGACTCGGGAAGACCTAACATTTGTACAGGCACCTTGTGTCGTGTTGTTCCGGGGAACAGTTGCCTGACGTCTACCTGTGGCCACCACTCTGCTTCTTACTGCCTGTTGGGATGCTACGCCTCCCTCCCCCTGTGCACTGCTGTCCTCGCTCTGCATATCCTCCTGCCAGGTTGGGTCAGTTACTGGATCATCCACCACGTCGTCTTCCTCTTCCGCACCCTGCTCCTCCTCCTGACTTCCTGACAATTGTGTCTCATCATCGTCCACCCCTTGTTGAGACACGTTGCCAACTTCGTGAGAACGTGGCTGCTCAAATATTTGGGCATCTGTACATACAATCTCGTCATGGCCCACTTCAACAGGAGCTGGCGAGAGGCCAGAATTTGTGAATGGAAACGTGAACGAACAGCTCTTCCGAGTGTCCAAGTGTGGGATCAGTAATGTCCGTGGACGTGTACTCGGCCTGGTGGTAGGAAGGAGGATCAGGTTCTGAAATGTGCGGTGCAGTATCACGGCTACTGACACTTGACCGTGTGGAAGACAGAGTGTTTGTGGTGGTGCCAATCTGACTGGAAGCATTATCCGCTATCCAACTAACAACCTGTTGACACTGGTCTTGGTTCAAGAGCGGTGTACTGCTGCGGTCCCCAAGAATTTGGGACAGGACGTGCGAGCGACTAGATGTGGCCCTTTGTTGTGGCGAAATTAGAGCTTGCACACAACCTCGGTCTCTGCCTGCACCACCATCACGTCCACTTCCTTGTTCGTTGACAACGCCCTTGCGCATTTTGCAATGCTGTGCTGATGTGTATTCACTAGACTTGTGCGTTATATCCAAGTTATTGCAAAACTCACACAAATGCAGCGGAAAGCTGCCACTAACAGGCACACACGTGCGTTTTTTAAATGCAAGCACGGAGGCACTAAGAACCTAACAGGTCTCTATCCAGGGACAACGTGGAGCCTCCCAATTTTTGGCTGCCCTGCCTAAGGGCTATACTATAATACACCCACTTCCTTCCAATGGGCACTTCAGGTTTACAGGCCCTCATGCACGTCTCTATCCAGGGACAACGTGGAGCCTCCCAATTTTTGGCTGCCCTGCCTAAGGGCTATACTACAATAGACCCACTTCCTTCCAATGGGCACTTCAGGTTTACAGGCCCTCATGCACGTCTCTATCCAGGGACAACGTGGAGCCTCCCAATTTCTGGCTGCCCTGCCTAAGGGCTATACTACAATAGACCCACTTCCTTCCAATGGGCACTTCAGGTTTACAGGCCATCATGCACGTCTCTATCCAGGGACAACGTGGAGCCTCCCAATTTTTGGCTGCCCTGCCTAAGGGCTATACTACAATAGACCCACTTCCTTCCAATGGGCACTTCAGGTTTACAGGCCCTCATGCACGTCTCTATCCAGGGACAACGTGGAGCCTCCCAATTTTTGGCTGCCCTGCCTAAGGGCTATACTACAATAGACCCACTTCCTTCCAATGGGCACTTCAGGTTTACAGGCCTTCATGCACGTCTCTATCCAGGGACAACGTGGAGCCTCCCAATGTTTGGCTTCCCTGCCTAAGGGCTATACTATAATACACCCACTTCCTGACAATGGGCACTTCAGGTTTACAGGCCCTCATGCACGTCTCTATCCAGGGACATTGTGGAGCCTCCCAATTTTTGGCTGCCCTGCCTAAGGGCTATACTACAATAGACCCACTTCCTTACAATGGGCACTTCAGGTTTACAGGCCCTCATGCACGTCTGTATGCAGGGGCATTGGTGAACCTCACAATTTTGGACTGCCCTGGCAAAGGAAAATACTACAAAGACTCACTTCCTCAAAATGGGCACATTAGACTCAGAGGCCTTCATGTACGTCTCTTCTCAGGGACATCGGAGTGCCACACAATGTTTTCACGTAAAATCTTTCATGTATTAATCTCAAAAAGTAACATACACCAGCTCTATCTCACTATTGGGTATGTGCCCTTAACATTTCTGCCATGAAAAATCATTTTGGGGTCATTTTGGAAGGTTTTCTGGTGAGTCCGTAAAAATGGCGTGAAACGCGGACAAAATTGTTCACAGCTGTGACTTTTGAGTGATAAATGCTTCAAGGGGTCTTCCCCATGCTGTTGCCATGTCATTTGAGCACTCTTCTGAGACTTTTGTGACATTTTTAGGGTTTCTCCATGCTGCCGGGGGGTCATTTCACAAAAATACTCGGGTCTCCCATAGGATAGCATTGGGCTCGTTGCTCGGGCCGAGTACACGAGTATCTTGGGAGGCTCGGCCCGAGCTTCGAGCACCCGAGCTTTTTAGTACTCGCTCATCACTAATAGGCAGCAATATCCAGCTACACCTACAGGAGCGGACGACAAGCATAGGCAGCAATATACAGCTACACCTACAGGAGCGGATGACAAGCATAGGCAGCAATACACAGCTACACCTACAGGAGCGGACGACAAGCAGAGGCAGCAATGCACAGCTACACCTACAGGAGCGGATGACAAGCATAGACAGCAATACACAGCTACACCTACAGGAGCGGACGACAAGCATAGGCAGCAATACACAGCTACACCTACAGGAGCGGACGACAAGCATAGACAGCAATACACAGCTACACCTACAGGAGCGGATGACAAGCATAGACAGCAATACATAGCTACACCTACAGGAGCGGATGACAAGCATAGACAGCAATACACAGCTACACCTACAGGAGCGGACGACAAGCATAGACAGCAATATACAGCTACACCTACAGGAGCGGACGACAAGCATAGGCAGCAATACACAGCTACACCTACAGGAGCGGACGACAAGCAGAGGCAGCAATAGATATCACTTTATTGAGAGTCCAATTTTTTTCCACCCTTACATGTCTACAGAAGTGGTGCATGACTGATGACAGGTGTGGGTAAATCTTACTGCTCCACACACGTCACTTTCATATAAATGTGTTCTTTGTCTTTCCCTATTAGGGTACTTTCACACTTGCGTTGTTTTCCTTCAGTTGCAATCCGCCGGTTTGGAAAACAGCGGAATCTGTTAACGGATTACGCTGCTTCCCATAGACGACAGATTGTGAGTGATGGACCTGCGTTGCATGTAACGTTTTTGAGCAGCGCAATCCGTAGGATTTCACTGCGCATGCTCTCTCTGGCTCCATTCACACATAACCAGGGTACACATTAGGTTACTAAGCAATGCACTTTGCCTAGTTACCCGATATTTACCCTGGCTACGTGTGCAGGGAGCCCGACACTTCCCCGCTCGGCTCCGCCCCCTCACGCAGTCCGCATGTACACTGATTGTATTCATACATAGCACTGTATGAATACAATCAGTCTGATAATGCCAGTATAGCACTGTATGTATAGAATCAGCCTGATAGTGCCAGTATAGCACAGTATGTATAGAATCAGCCTCATAGTGCCAGTATAGCACTGTATGTTTAGAGTCAGCCTGAGAGTGCCAGTATAGCACTATATGTATAGAATCAGCCTGATAGCGCCAGTATAGCACTCTATGTATAGAATCAGCCTGATACTGCCAGTATAGCACTGTATGTATAGAATCAGCCTGATACTGCCAGTAAAGCACTGTATGTATAGAATTAGCCTGATAGCGCCAGTATAGCACAGTATGTATATAATCAGCCTGATAGTGCCAGTATAGCACTGTATGTATAGAATCAGCCTGATACTGCCAGTATAGCACAGTGTGTATAGAATCAGCCTGATAGTGCCAGTATAGCACTGGATGTATAGAATCTATAGAATCAGCCTGATAGTGCCAGTATAGCACTGTATGTATAGTCAGCCTGATAATGCCAGTATAGCACTGTATGTATAGAATCAGCCTGATACTGCTAGTATAGCACAGTATGTATAGAATCAGCCTGATAGTGCCAGTATAGCACTGTATGTATAGAATCAGCCTCATAGTGCCAGTATAGCACTGTATGTATAGAATAAGCCTGATAGTGCCAGTATAGCACTGTATGTATAGAATCAGCCTGATAGTGCCAGTATAGCACTGTATGTATAGAATCAGCCTGATAGTGCCAGTATAGCACAGTATGTATAGAATCAGCCTGATAGTGCCAGTATAGCACTGTATGTATAGAATCAGCTTGATAGTGCCAGTATAGCACTGTATGTATAGAATCAGCCTGATAGTGCCAGTATAGCGCAGTATGTATAGAATCAGCCTGATAGTGCCAGTATAGCACTGTATGTATAGAATCAGCCTGATAGTGCCAGTATAGCGCAGTATGTATAGAGTCAACCTGATAGTGCCAGCATAGCACTGTATGTATAGAATCAGCCTGATAGTCCCAGTATAGCACAGTATGTATAGAATCAGCCTGATAGTGCCAGTATAGCACTGTATGTATAGAATCAGCCTGATAGTGCCAGTATAGCACAGTATGTATAGAATCTATATAATCAGCCTGATAGTGCCAGTATAGCACTGTATGTATAGTCAGCCTGATAGTGCCAGTATAGCACTGTATGTATAGAGTCAGCCTGATAATGCCAGTATAGCACTGTGTGTATAGAATCTATAGAATCAGCCTGATGGTGCCAGTATAGCACTGTATGTATAGTCAGCCTGATAGTGCCAGTATAGCACTGTATGTATAGAGTCAGCCTGATAATGCCAGTATAGCACTGTATGTATAGAATCATCCTGATACTGCCAGTATAGCACAGTATGTATAGAATCTATATAATCAGCCTGATAGTGCTAGTATAGCACTGTATGTATAGAATCAGCCTCAGTGCCAGTATAGCACTGTATGTATAGAATAATCCTGATAGTGCCAGTATAGCACTGTATGTATAGAATCAGCTTGATAGTGCCAGTATAGCACTGTATGTATAGACTCAGCCTGATAGTGCTAGTATAGCACTGTATGTATAGAATCAGCCTGATAGCGCCAGTATAGCACTGTATGTATAGAATCAGCCTGATAGCGCCAGTATAGCACTGTATGTATAGAATCAGCCTGATAGTGCCAGTATAGCACAGTATGTATAGAATCAGCCTCATAGTGCCAGTATAGCACTGTATGTTTAGAGTCAGCCTGAGAGTGCCAGTATAGCACTATATGTATAGAATCAGCCTGATAGCGCCAGTATAGCACTGTATGTATAGAATCAGCTTGATAGTGCCAGTGGTTATGATCCGGAACCATGGAAGATCACCACAAATCATTGGCAAAAAGGTGACAGGAGCATTGGCAACTAATCTGGCCGCCATCCCCTTACTAACCAACACAACTAGAAGTAGCCGAGGGGTGAACTAACATCCTGTGCACCGCGAACCCAGCCGGAGAACTAACTATCCTAAAGGTAGGAAAGATGAATAACTCTCTGCCTCAGAAAATAGACAAGAATAGGAAGCCCCCCACATTCAAAGACTGCGGTGATATAGGAAAAACACAATGCACAGGTAGATGACAGGATTAGCAAAAGGTGAGGCCCCCGCTGACTAAAATAGGAGAGGACAGGAAAGGGACTGATGGTAGCCAGAGAAAAACCCTGAAAAATACCAACTTCCTGATAGTACAAAAAGGCCCTCAGATCGCTCTATCTGAACTCCGTCCTATACCAGGTGCCCCTGTCATACCAATGAACAGAAAACAAGAATTATAACAAATTCAACAAGCCATAAACACATGGACCCAAAGGAGCTATACTCCACACAGAACTGCAGGGAGTTCCTCAACAATCCACTGAGGGGGAAAATCCCTGGAAGGAAATAAACTGAAACCAACCCCAACAAATGACAAACCCAGATAAACAAAAGAACCAGGCAATAAATAAAGAGCAAGCACTTATCTGGAGTAGATGTGGTGTAGAGCAGGATTAAGCAGGCTAGAGATACAAAGAACAACTGACATCCGGCAACAGCCTGCAATCAGACCAGGACTTAAATAAGCAGAGAGTTAGGAAAGGAAACACCCACTGCACAACCCACCTGGTCTCTGTCCAAACTCTTCCTGGCCACCAGAGGGAGCCTCCCAGCAGCCAAGACATTAGTAACATTCACAACAGTACCCCCTCCTTGAGGAGGGGTCACCGAACCCTCACCCACGCCACCGGGTCGCTCGGGATGAGCATGATGGAAGGCGCGAACCAACCTGTCTGCATGAATGTCAGAAGCCACAACCCAAGAGTTATCCTCCTGCCCATAACCCTTCCATTTCACAAGGTACTGAAGCTGACGCCTACTGCGACGGGAATCCAGAATTTTTTCAACCTCATACTCCAGATCCCCTTGTACCAAAACAGGGTCAGGAGGCGCTGCTGCAGGAACTGCCGGCTCCACATGTTTCTTCAACAAGGACTTATGGAAGACATTGTGAATCTTAAATGACGCAGGCAGAGTCAAACGGAAAGATGCAGGATTAATAATCTCCGAAATCTTATAATGTCCAATAAAATCTGGGCTTAAATTTAGGAGACGGAACTCTCATAGGAATATTTTTAGAGGACAACCACACCATGTCCCCTACTTTAAACCGGGGACCAACAGTCCAACGCCGATTGGCAAACTTTTGGGCAGTTTCTTGGGACTGAAACAATTTATCCACTACCTGCCCCCAAATCTGCTGCATTCTGTCGACCACCGAATCCACCCCCGGACAGTCAGACGCCTCAAGCTGCCCCGAGAGGAACCTAGGGTGATACCCAAAATTGCAGAAAAAGGGGGACACCAACGTGGTAGAGCTAGCTCTATTGTTAAGGGCAAATTCAGCCAAAGGCAAAAACGAAACCCAGTTATCCTGATCCGCAGAAACAAAACACCGTAAATAGTTCTCCAGGGTCTGGTTAGCCCTTTCAGTCTGACCGTTGGTCTGAGGATGAAACGCCGAGGAGAAAGACAGCTGAACACCCAATTTGGAGCAAAAAATCCTCCAAAACCTGGATAGAAACTGCACCCCTCTGTCAGAAACAATGTTTTCGGGAATACCATGCAAACGGACAACATGTTGCAAAAACAAAGGCACCAACTCTGATGAAGATGGCAACTTAGACAGGGGAACCAAGTGGACCATCTTGGAGAATCTGTCACAGATCACCCAAATCACAGTCATTTTCTGAGAGACGGGAAGCTCTGAAATAAAATCCATAGAGATGTGCGTCCAAGGTTTCTTAGGTACAGGCAAAGGCAATAATAGCCCACTAGAACGTGAACAACAGGGCTTGGACCTAGAACAAACTCCACACGACTGCACAAAACGACGGACATCTCGGGACAGGGAAGGCCACCAAAAAGAGCGTCTCACAAGATCCCGAGTACCAAAAATGCCAGGATGACCCGCCAAAACAGAGCAATTAACCTCAGAGACAACTCGGTCTCTCCATTGGTCTGGGACAAACAGTTTCCCTGTAGGACATCTCTCAGGTTTATCCCCCTGAAATTCCGCCAGTGCCAACCGCAGATCAGGCGAAATAGCCGAGAAAACTACACCATCATTCAGGATAGTAGACGGTTCGACAACCTCCAAAGAGTCAGCACAGAAACTCCTGGAAAGGGCATCGGCCTTAACATTCTTGGTGCCCGGCAAAAAAGAGACCACAAAATTAAACCGGGTAAAAAACAAAGCCCACCTGGCCTGCCGAGGATTCAACCTCTTGGCCGATTCCAGATAGATGAGATTCTTGTGGTCCGTAAGCACCACAACTTGATGCCTAGCCCCCTCCAACCAATGCCTCCACTCTTCAAATGCCCACTTCATAGCCAATAATTCCCGGTTCCCCACATCATAATTCTGTTCAGAAGGAGCAAACTTCCGAGAGAAAAAGGCACAGGGCTTAAGTTTACCCGAAGTAGCGTCTCGTTGAGACAGAACAGCACCTGCTCCGATCTCTGAGGCATCGATCTCAACTTGAAATGGACGAGACACATCAGGTTGCTGCAGAACTGGGGCAGAAGTGAATCGCCTTTTAAGCTCCTGGAAGGCCACAATAGCCTCAGGGGTCCAATGCTCAGCATCAGCTCCCTTCTTTGTCAAATCTGTCAGAGGTTTGACAATGGCAGAAAAATTGGCTATAAATTTACGGTAAAAATTAGCAAACCCCAAAAACCTCTCCAGGGATTTTAGAGAAGTCGGTTGCACCCAGTCGTAAATAGCCTGAACCTTAACCGGGTCCATTTCAATAGCGGAGGGAGACAGGATGAAGCCCAAAAAGGAAACCCATTGCACCCCAAAGAGGCACTTTGACCCCTTAACGTACAGTGCATTATCCTTAAAGGGGTTATCCGGCTTCTTTGACATTTTTTTTTTATTTCCCTATTGGGCTACATTGGGGCAGGTAAGTAGATAGAGACCACTTACCTGCCCTGCTGTCAGCCCCTCTCCCCCGGCTCAGAGCGGTCATGTGACCGCTCCTGCCGCGATTTTGCTGCTTCCGGTCTTTGCACGTCTACATGGGCAGGGCCATGTTGACATGCAAATGTGGATCAGCATGTCACCTCCCTGCTGGGTGTCTACAGTGCGAGGAGTCACCGCCCCCTTCCCTGCACCCTCCCACACATTCCCCCGCACCTCCAGTAACCTCCCCCTGCACTGCTGTGGGGGTCCGTGACCTGGGGGCGGGGCCTGGCGGCAGCTGCCGTGGTGTCAGCTCCAGCACCGGGCCCCCTGCCCAGGATCGCACATTCAAATGTACCGGCATCACAGATCACCGATGCCGGTACATTTGGAAGTGCTGATGAGAAGCAGCGCAGCGCTGCTTCTCATCACTGTCCCTCCGGCTGTCTGTGCAATCTGCAGCACAGCGGTGACGTCACTACTGTGCTGAACAGAGCACAGACAGCGCACGAACGTGCAGGAGCGGCGGGGACCGAGGACAGGTGAGTATGTACTCCACATGTGTTCCCTATGGGGATGGGGATGGGGGGGCTGGCAGAGCCATATGTGTGCGTTTACGGTGCAGAGCCATGTGTGTGCGTGTACGGTGCAGAGCCATGTGTGTGCGTGTACGGTGCAGAGCCATGTGTGTGCGTGTACGGTGCAGAGCCATGTGTGTGCGTGTACGGTGCAGAGCCATGTGTGTGCGTGTGCGGTGCAGAGCCATGTGTGTGCGGTGCAGAGCCATGTGTGTGCGTGTGCGGTGCAGAGCCATGTGTGTGCGTGTGCGGTGCAGAGCCATGTGTGTGCGTGTGCGGTGCAGAGCCATGTGTGTGCGTGTACGGTGCAGAGCCATGTGTGTGCGTGTACGGTGCAGAGCCATGTGTGTGCGTGTACGGTGCAGAGCCATGTGTGTGCGTGTACGGTGCAGAGCCATGTGTGTGCGTGTACGGTGCAGAGCCATGTGTGTGCGTGTGCGGTACAGAGCCATATGTGTGCGTGTGCAGAGCCATGTGTGTGCGTTTACGGTGCAGAGCCATGTGTGTGCGTGTACGGTGCAGAGCCATGTGTGTACGGTGCAGAGCCATGTGTGTGCGGTGCAGAGCCATGTCTGTGCGGTGCAGAGCCATGTGTGTGCGTTTACGGTGCAGAGCCATATGTGTGCGTGTGAGGTACAGAGCCATATGTGTGCGTGTGCAGAGCCATGTGTGTGTGTGTACGGTGCAGAGCCATGTGTGTGCGTGTACGGTGCAGAGCCATGTGTGTGCGTGTACGGTGCAGAGCCATATGTGTGCGTGTGCAGAGCCATGTGTGTGCGTTTACGGTGCAGGGCCATGTGTGTGCATGTGCAGAGCCATGTGTGTGCGTTTACGGTGCAGAGCCATATGTGTGCGTGTGAGGTACAGAGCCATATGTGTGCGTGTGCAGAGCCATGTGTGTGCGTTTACGGTGCAGAGCCATGTGTGTGCGTGTACGGTGCAGAGCCATGTGTGTGCGTGTACGGTGCAGAGCCATGTGTGTGCGTGTACGGTGCAGAGCCATGTGTGTGCCTGTGCGGTACAGAGCCATATGTGTGCGTGTGCAGAGCCATGTGTGTGCGTTTACGGTGCAGAGCCATGTGTGTGCGTGTACGGTGCAGAGCCATGTGTGTGTGTTTACGGTGCAGAGCCATGTGTGTGCGTGTACGGTGCAGAGCCATGTGTGTACGGTGCAGAGCCATGTGTGTGCGGTGCAGAGCCATGTCTGTGCGGTGCAGAGCCATGTGTGTGCGTTTACGGTGCAGAGCCATATGTGTGCGTGTGAGGTACAGAGCCATATGTGTGCGTGTGCAGAGCCATGTGTGTGTGTGTACGGTGCAGAGCCATATGTGTGCGTGTGCAGAGCCATGTGTGTGCGTTTACGGTGCAGGGCCATGTGTGTGCATGTGCAGAGCCATGTGTGTGCGTTTACGGTGCAGAGCCATATGTGTGCGTGTGAGGTACAGAGCCATATGTGTGCGTGTGCAGAGCCATGTGTGTGCGTTTACGGTGCAGAGCCATGTGTGTGCGTGTGCAGAGCCATGTGTGTGCGTGTACGGTGCAGAGCCATGTGTGTGCGTTTACGGTGCAGAGCCATGTGTGTGCGTTTACGGTGCAGAGCCATGTGTGTACGGTGCAGAGTCCGATGTGGGGCTGTTATTTGCAATGCTGTAGTGATACCAGGTCAGGTACTGTGGAAGAATATACTGACAGGGAATGTGTGCAGGGGGCGGGCAGAGGGTGCGGCTGGACACTGGGGTGGGGCTGGACACTGAGGCTGGGCGGTGACAGCTCTGACTGGGAGGTTTTGCACAGGAAGTGGTCAGTTTGCTAGAGCTGAATGTAAACAAGAAGCTGCAGAGAATAAAGGTATAATTCAAGAGGAACAAAAGTTAGAAAACAAAAAATAACAATGTAGGTGTGATTTATATGACAATACAGCACAGATAAACTCAAACATTTTTGTTAAGCTAATGTCGGACAACCCCTTTAAGTATCTGAAAAACATCCCGTACTTGCCCCACATGAGAGTCCCAATCATCAGAAAAAATCAAGATGTCATCCAAATACACAATCAAAAATTTACCAATAAGGTCCTGAAAAATATCATTCATGAAGGCCTGGAAGACGGAGGGTGCATTAGTGAGCCCAAAAGGCATCACTAGGTACTCAAAATGCCCCTCAGGAGTATTAAAAGCCGTCTTCCATTCATCACCCTCCTTAATACGGATGAGATTATACGCACCCTTAAGATCCAGTTTCGTAAACCATTTGGCGCTCTGCACTCTAGAGAACAGATCAGACATCAGAGGCAAAGGGCACTGATATTTGACCGTAATTTTATTAAGAAGACGGTAATCAATACAAGGCCTCAACGAACCATCTTTCTTAGCAACAAAGAAGAAGCCAGCACCCAAAGGAGAAGAGGAGGGCCGAATGTGCCCCTTCTCCAATGATTCCCTGATGTATGACCGCATGGCATCATGTTCGGGCACAGACAAGTTGAAAATCCGCCCCTTGGGAAATTTACAACCGGGCACCAGCTCAATGGCACAGTCACAGTCCCGGTGTGGGGGCAGAGAATCAGATTCCTGGTCATTAAATACATCACGAAAATCAGACAAGAAAGCCGGAACATCAACTGCCTGAGCAGACGTGGACGACACGGAAAGGTCCTGATGCAAACCTTGACAACCCCAACTAACTACCGACAAGGATCTCCAGTCAATAACCGGATTATGGGTCTGCAACCACGGAAATCCCAGTACCAAGGTGTCCTGTAGATTATGCAATACTAAAAATGTACAAGTTTCCTGATGCGCTGGTGCAACTCTCATAGGCACCTGGGTCCAAAAATTGGGGTTTATGTTCTGCCAAAGGGGTAGCATCAATGCCCCTTAAAGTAATAGGAGTTTGCAAAGGAACCATGGGGAAACCACAATCCCTAGCAAACCCAAAATCCATCAAATTGAGTGCTGCCCCTGAGTCCACAAAGGCCAATGCAGAAAAGGAAGACAATGAGCAAATCAATGTGACAGACAAAAGAAACTTTGGTTGCAAAGAACCCACAGTAACAGAAGTAGCCAATCTCCTTTCACGTTTAGGGCAGACAGAGATGTTATGAGAAGCGTCTCCACAATAGAATCAGTCTATTCTTCCGTCTGAACCCCTGCCGACTAGCATTAGAAAGGACCCTATCACACTCCATAGGCTCCAGAGGCTGTTCCACAGGCACAAAACCAGCAGGTATCTTCCTGAGCTCACGTAACCGCCTATCGATCTGAATGGCCAAGATCATAGAGGCATCAAGACCAGAAGGGACGGGAAATCCTACCATTACATCCTTCACAGCATCAGCAACACCCTTCCGAAAAAGAGCCGCAAGCGCATCATCATTCCATTTGGTAAGGACCGCCCACTTACGAAATTTCTGACAAAACGTTTCTGCAGAATCCAAACCCTGAGTTAAGGACAACAAGACCTTTTCTGCTTGGTCCACAATATTGGATTCGTCATATAATAATCCCAAGGCCTGAAAAAAGGAGTCCACATCATTGAGAATCGGATCATCAGACGCCAAAGAGAAGGCCCAGTCCTGAGGGTCACCACGCAGCAAGGAGATGACAATCTTAACCTGCTGTACGGGATTCCCTGAGGACTTAGGGCGCAGGTCAAAAAATAATTTACAATTATTTTTGAAGCTCAAAAATCTCGACCTATCTCCCGAAAAAAATTCAGGAACGGGAATCTTAGGCTCTGCAAGGGGAGTCTGTGCAAGATAAGACTCTATACGACGAACCTTAGCATCAAGATGAGCAACACGCTCACCCAATTCATCCATGCTAGAAAAAAGAAATCTTCAACAGAACCCAAAGAAGAAGAGGAAAAACACCAAAAAAAAAAAATTTTTCAGCGGCTTCTTTTTTTTTTTTTTCTTTTTTTTTCCTTCTTAAGAGTACCCTTTAAATTTGTTTGGCCGGATGTACTGTTATGATCCGGAACCATGGAAGACCACCACAAATCATTGGCAAAAAGGTGACAAGAGCATTGGCAACTAATCTGGCCGCCATCCCCTTACTAACCAACACAACTAGAAGTAGCCGAGGGGTGAACTAACATCCTGTGCACCGCGAACCCAGCCGGAGAACTAACTATCCAAAAGGTAGGAAAGATGAATAACTATGCCTCAGAAAATAGACAAGAATAGCAAGCCCCCCACATTCAAAGACTGCGGTGATATAGGAAAAACACAATACACAGGTAGATGACAGGATTAGCAAAAGGTGAGGCCCCCGCTGACTAAAATAGGAAAGGACAGGAAAGGGACTGATGGTAGCCAGAGAAAAACCCTGAAAAATACCAACTTCCTGATAGTACAAAAAGGCCCTCAGATCGCTCGATCTGAACTCCGTCCTATACCAGGTGCCCCTGTCATACCAATGCACAGAAAACAAGAATCATAACAAAGTCAACAAGCCACAAACACATGGACCCAAAGGAGCTATACTCCAAACAGAACTGCAGGGAGTTCCTCAACAATCCAATGAGGGGGAAAATCCCTGGAAGGAAATAAACTGAAACCAACCACAACAAATGACAAACCCAGATAAGCAAAAGAACCAGGCAATAAATAAAGAGCAAGCACTTATCTGGAGTAGATGTGATGTAGAGCAGGATTAAGCAGGCTGGAGATACAAAGAACAACTGACATCCGGCAACAGCCTGCAATAAGACCAGTATGGGGAGATAAGGTATGCACACCAGTGACTATGGAAGGGGAATACATGGAATAGCAGAAACTGCTGTGTGAATACTGACATGAAAAATTCAATAGCTATTTGTAAGAATGAAATGTGAAAAATGGAACCTGCATTACTGCCATGAACATATGAATAAAGAGAAATTTAGCTACTGAATTGATCAATGCAGAAGAGCCCCAACACTACGCCAAAGTATTTCTCTACGTTGGGGTCCCTAGCTTGTGTGTGTCCTCTCATGCAGTTAAAAAACTTACCGTGTATGGGACGCTGAGACCCAGGCTATATATGCGTATAATGTGGATTGGCAATAGGTGTGTATGGGGAGGGTTCACAAACGAAAAACTACTAACATTAAGGAATAACGTTTGGAACTCCATTCTATGTCTGAACTGGGTGCAAAAAACCCAGTTCAGACATAGAATGGAGTTCCAAACGTTATTCCTTAATGTTAGTAGTTTTTCGTTTGTGAACCCTCCCCATACACACCTATTGCCAATCCACATTATACGCATATATAGCCTGGGTCTCAGCGTCCCATACACGGTAAGTTTTTTAACTGCATGAGAGGACACACACAAGCTAGGGACCCCAACGTAGAGAAATACTTTGGCGTAGTGTTGGGGCTCTTCTGCATTGATCAATTCAGTAGCTAAATTTCTCTTTATTCATATATTCATGGCAGTAATGCAGGTTCCATTTTTCACATTTCATTCTTACAAATAGCTATTGAATTTTTCATGTCAGTATTCACACAGCAGTTTCTGCTATTCCATGTATTCCCCTTCCATAGTCACTGGTGTGCATACCTTATCTCCCCATAGTGATGTTTTTTAGGTTTTTTGCACCCAGTTCAGACATAGAATGGAGTTCCAAACGTTATTCCTTAATGCAATAAGACCAGGACTTAAATAAGCAGAGAGTTAGGAAAGGAAACACCCACTGCACAACACACCTGGTCTCTGTCCAAACCGTTCCTGGCCACCAGAGGGAGCCTCCCAGCAGCCAAGACATAACTAACATTCACAACAGCCAGTATAGCACTGTATGTATAGAATCAGCCTGATAGTGCCAGTATAGCACTGTATGTATAGAATTAGCCTGATAGTGCCAGTATAGCACTGTATGTATAGAATCAGCCTGATAGTGCCAGTATAGCACTGTATGTATAGAGTCAGCCTGATAGTGCCAGTATAGCACTGTATGTATAGAATCAGCCTGATAGTGCCAGTATAGCACACTATGTATAGAATCAGCCTGATAGTGCCAGTATAGCACTGTATGTATAGAATCTATAGAATCAGCCTGATAGTGATAGTATAGCACTGTATGTATAGAATCTATAGAATCAGCCTGATAGTGCCAGTATAGCACTGTATGTATAGAATCAGCCTGATAGTGCCAGTATAGCACTGTATGTATAGAATCAGCCTGGTAGTGCCAGTATAGCACAGTATGTATAGAATGAGCCTGATAGTGCCAGTATAGCACTGTATGTATAGAATCTATAGAATCAGCCTGATAGTGCCAGTATAACACTGTATGTATAGAATCAGTCTGATAGTGCCAGTATAGCACTGTATGTATAGAATCAGCCTGATAGTGCCAGTATAGCACTGTATGTATAGAATCAGCCTGATAGTGCCAGTATAGCACTGTATGTATAGAATCAGCCTGATAGTGCCAGTATAGCACTGTATGTATAGAATCAGCCTGATAGTGCCAGTATAGCACTGTATGTATAGAATCAGCCTGATAGCGCCAGTATAGCACTGTATGTATAGAATCAGCCTGATATGGTCAGTATAGCACTGTATGTATAGAATCAGCCTGATAGTGCCAGTATAGCACTGTATGTATAGAATCAGCCTGATAGTGCCAGTATAGCACTGTATGTATAGAATCAGCCTGATAGTGCCAGTATAGCACTGTATGTATAGAATCAGCCTGATAGTGCCAGTATAGCACTGTATGTATAGAATCAGCCTGATAGTGCATGTATAGTACAGGCTTTAGGTTATATAGGAAAATCCTGGTGATTGGTGCACCTTAAGAAATGAAGGACATGGAGCAAACATGAGAGCAGCTGATTACAAAAATATGATACAATGTAACGTTTGTTAGCTTCAGCTTCTGATTGGAATATTACGCATTTGCCTTTGAGATACTTTCCTCTGAGATGTTTATGCTATATGTGGCCATCCAGTGCTTTGCTATCATGTTTCCATAATGTATCAGATTTCTATACTTAGAAATGAGAGTTTTTGACAATATTTTAACCTCTTCACCCCTGGGCAATTTTCCATTTTTCATTTTTTCCTCCCCTTCTGCCATATTTTGTAGAACAGACATCTTCTCCAAAGACTTCTATTTCAGCAATATTCTTTCCTTTTACATTGACGCCTTTGGCTGATATTCGCAGCTACGCGGCACATCATGGCAGACGTTGGGCGTTGGTGATGTTTGGAAATTTCCTCTAAGTTAAGGGACCAGAGCCTTGGAGATAAGGAATCGTCCCTGATATTTCATATTCTCGGTGCTGGCGATGACTCGGTGGAGCCGCGGCGGTGACTCCGGGGTTTATGAGCTGTTACATGCCGTTATTATGCACCATTAGTTCCATTTCAAATGACTGCCTTAAAGGGATTTTCTTATCTGTAGCGGCCGCATTAAGTTCTCTTCTAACAGTGGAAAGTTTTGTGTTTGTAAATGATCCCGGTAATGGGAGATCAGCGGCCGCCGCTCCCTTTACAGCCGCCATCTGATTTATGAATTATGAGCGATCGCTATCTCCCGCGGCTTTAATGCGCTTTTACTGCTTATGAATTTCATCTCAGCTTCTTATCAGAGACACGAGAACATGGAAACACCACAGGTTTTTCTCATTTCAGCTAATGTTCCATGTAACGCCGCCAAAATACTTGGAAGGGAATTGAAATCCAAACTTTTTTTTTTTCTTTTCTTCCAGCGATGGGAATCTATAATGCGAAGGCAACGGACGGGATTGCAAAATCCGATTATTTAATATTTATGGTTTATGCTCTAGTCACATCCAAAGCTGATTAAAGAAGTTTAGCGCCACCGTCATGTGACCTAATGGGGTAACTGTCACGTCAGAATCCCATAAACCCCCGCAGCTTCAGCTGTGATTGGAGTATTAAAGGGCTTGAAGCAAGATGGAAGGCTGCGGGGAGCATTGTGTTGGTGCCATCAGCAATCAATAAATTATCACCTATTTTTTTAATAGGGTGAACTTTCTAATGTGCAGAATGAGTTAACTGAGAATCTGTCAGCGAGCTGTTTCTGGTATTAGTGTTTGTGACATTTTTTTCTCAGTCTTTTTCACAATTCCCCTATGATATAATATGACCATAAGAAAGTTCATCTCAACTTTGATGTGGTCGGTGCTGTGATCGTAAATAGACTGAGAGGAGCCTAGCAAAGGAAGAATAAAAGAAATCAGATTCTGACAGATGAGGGGACTAGCAGTGGGGGTTAGCAGCCAGTAGCTGCTTGCATTACCCTCAGCTAGCAATAGAAAATGCAGCAGGAGCCAACGCATTTTTTTTAATGAATTTTAAAAAAAAAATTACATGGGCTTCTCCATAATTTTGTATGCTAGCCAGGTATAGCAGGCAGGTACAGGCTGCCCCCAACCCCAAGTTGCCTATTTGTACCTGGCTGGGGACCAAAAATATAGGGAAACACTTTTTTTAATTATTTCATGAATTTCATGAAATAATTTAAAAAAACGACGTGGGCTTCGCCCAATTTTTGTATCCAGCCAGGTACAACTAAGCAGCTGGGGACTGTAATCCACAGCGCAGGGTGGCCCAAGCTTTCTGCCCCCCCCCCACTGCGAATTGCAGTCCGCAGCCGCCACAGAAAATGGCGCTTTCATAGAAGCGCCATCTTCTGGCGCTGTATCCAACTCTTCTAGTGGCCCTGGTGGCGGGTGGCATGCTGGGTAATAAGGGGTTAATACCAGCTTTGTTTTACCAGCTGATATAAAGCCCGAGATTCTTAATGTCAGGCCAAGTTTGACCCGGCCATTAAGAATCTCCAATAAAGGGTTAAAAAAAGACACCACACAGAGAAAAAATACTTTATTAGAAATAAATACACAGACACACTTAGGTACTCCATGTTTATTACTCCCTCTCACCTCGCCATGATCCTGCTCTTCTATCTTCTTCAACCTGGCGCTGGCACGGTGTCTTGGGGCTGCACGGTTTACTCCGATCAGCTATTCTCCTCTTCTGTTGTGACGGCGCGCGCTCCCGCAGTCACAAGAGAGCAGAAGATGTGAGGGCGCATGCGCTGCCCTCTCAGTTGGAAGATTAGAACAGCAGGGGGCAATGCAGGCTTCAGGAAGATCGCACCGGAGATAAGCGCTATGCGCAGGCACCAACTCCGACGCCATGTTGCTGAAAAGAAAAATTAGCATGGAGCCAGAGAGAGGGAGGAACAGGCGGAGGGAATATTATCTACTTAGTGCAACTGTCAGTCAAAAAGCTGCCGAATTTTTAAACTTCACTTTCTCGTATTTGAAAGAAAGCCTAAACACCTGAGCTGCCCACTAATGGTATATAGATAATCTGCCCGATAGAGCCAGTACTGCACTGGCTGCACCTTATACACCAAAATCCTGATGTTTGGTTCCCTTTAAGTTAAAAAAAATAAAACATAAAAAAAAAATAATAATAATAATAATATAATAATAATGCTCCCGGCAACAAAATAAACAATAAAAAGATGAAGATAAGCAGCTTCAATGATGAAACCCGTCGTGCTCGTGCAGCGGCCGCTCCTCCTGACGCTCCTCCTGACGCTCCTCCTGACGCTCCTCCTGACGCTCCTCCTGACGCTCCTCCTGACGCTCCTCCTGACGCTCCTCCTGACGCTCCTGGATCTCGCCTGTTTTGTCTTGTGAATGTTTCTCCTTTCGGAGCCTAAATCTGTTCGAGTTTAACAAAATGTACAGAATAATTAAAGGAAAATCAGAACATAAGACTGTGAGACTGCTGCTATTTTGAAACATTGTAACAGTTGGAGGCCTCGATGCAATATCCTGATCCCCAGATCTCCGCTGACGAATACCGCCACATTCCAGGGAGCGTTTTACGGGCTGGCGGTTGCGTATTACAGGAAGTCCCATTGTAATTTCCATTCGGTGTACCAGAATACAAGGATTCCTGTGGTTTGTCTCCGGGTAGACAAGTTCTCAGGCTATTTATAGTTAGTGGTTGATGCCAAATTAGATGGGTAAACATGTGCTCCCGTGAGGTGGGCGGCCGCTGCGGCCGGGACCTACATGTTTGCTCACGTTTGCATTGTATCTGGAGCCATCGGCTTTGCTTATTTTGGGGGGGGACCTGGAGGTGGGAGATTGTTCCACTACAGAAAGGAAATGTAAGAAATGACCGAATTCATTTATAAACCTGTGCTCCAGAACAACTGGAGAAGGGGTCCTGCGAGGCAAATATTAATCAGTGGGGTCCGACCTCTGAAACCCCATCAGAATCGGGCACATTTTTCCCTGTTAGAATGGAGCGACACTGCACATGCTCGACCACCGCTCTATTCCTTCCCTGTGGCATTGCTGCCAGCTCTTTCCAGTAACCCTATAATGTGCACAGGTGCACCTTAGTCTGGACAGCATGATTATTGCATGTATTGCACAGGTGCGCCTTAGGCAGGACAGCATGATTATTGCAATTATTGCACAGGTTCACCTTAGGCTGGACAGCATGATTATTGCAATTATTGCACAGGTGTGCCTTAGCGTGAACAGCATGATTATTGCACATGTGTGCCTTAGGCTGGACAGCACTATTATTGCACATGTATGCCTTAGGCTGGACAGCATTATTATTGCACAGGTGTGTCTTAGGCTGGACAGCATTATTATTGCACAGGTGTGCCTTAGGCTGGCCATAATAAAAGATCACTCTAAAATGTGCAGTTTTACAGTATTGGAGGGTCTGGGGGCTTGAGAAAATCAGTCAGTATCTGGTGTGACCACCATTTGCCTCATGCAGTGCATCACATCTCCTTTACATAGAGGTGATCAGGTTGCTGATTGTGGCTGTGGATCGTTGGTCCTCTCCTCTTCCATGGCTGCGAAGTTGCCATCCAGAGTATCCCAAACATGCTCCATGGGTGACTTGTCCGATGAGTCCGCTGTCATGTAAGACCTGGCATGTCTTCAGCTTCCAGGATTTGTGGACAGATCTGTGCACCATGTGGCCGCGCATTATCAGCTGCAACATGAGGCGATGGACGTGGATGAGGCACAACAATGGCCTCCGGATCTCGTCATGGGATTTCTGTGTATTCAAAAAATGGCAGCAATAAAATGCGCCTGTGCTCATTGTCCATAACAAACGCCTGCCCATCCCATAACCCACAACCACCATGCGCCTCCATCCACAATGCACAGCCGGCCATCTGCGCTGCACAGGGAAGTGAACACTTCTTCAACATGCCAGACGCCATCGAAGCTGAGCATTTGCCCACTCAAGTCAGTAATGACGACGAACTGCAGTAAGATGGAGACCGCCATAATGAGGACGACGAGCTGCAGTCAGGTGGAGACCCCGATGAGGATGACAAGCTGTAGTAAGATGGAGACCCCGATGAGGAGGACGAGCTGCAGTCAGGTGGAGACCCCGATGAGGACGACGAGCTGCAGTCAGGTGGAGACCCCGATGAGGACGACGAACTGAAGTCAGGTGGAGACCCCGATGAGGATGAAGAGCAGCAGTCAGGTGAAGACCACCGATGAGGATGAAGAGCTGCAGTCAGGTGGAGACCCTGATGAGGACGATGAGCTGCAGTCAGGTGGAGACCCCGATGAGGATGAAGAAAGAGCAGCAGATGAGCTTCCCTGAGATGATTTCTGGCAGTTTGTGCATACATTCTTTGGTTTTGCATGGATTGTTGCAGCCGGTTGTCTAAGGCTACTTTCACACATCAGTTTTCTGCATTCAGGCACAATCCTTTTTTTTCCTGATCCAAAGGATCCGGCAAAAAAATGTAAAACCGTATCCACCGGATCCGGTTTTTAACGGATCCGTTATGCCGGATGCGTAAAAAAACGGATCCGGTGGATACGTTTTGCATCCGTTTTTGCATCCGTTTTGTCCCTTTTTTTGATGGATCATTTTTTTTAATTAATTTGGTGCATGCGCAGTTTACAAAAACGGATCCGGTAGCCGCATCCATTTTTTGCCGCATTGCGCCGGATCCAGCGTCCATAGGCTTTCATTGTAAATACGCCGTATCGCGGCGGATCCGGCGCGATGCGGGTTTTTTTGCCGGACAAAAAAACGTTGCAAGATACGTTGCCTCCGGCCGCCGCTTTAATTAATTTTGCCGCATCCGGAAAAAACCGGATGCAACGCAAAGCCATCATGTACAATCCGGTAACAATGCAAATCTATGGGGATAAAACGGATGCGGTACCGGATCCGTTTTTTTCCGGTTTGTACCTGATGGAAAAAAACTGATGTGTGAAAGTAGCCTAAGATGATCTTGGAGGTGACGATGCTGGGTGTAGAGGTCCTGGGCCTGTGTGGTCACACGTGGTCTGTGGCTGTGAGGCCGGGTGGATGCTCTGCCAAATTCTCTGAAGCACCTTTGGAAATGACTTATGGTAGAGAAATTAACATTCAATTCATGGGCAACAGCTCTGGTGACATTCCTGCAGTCAGCAGCCAAATGCACGCTCCCTCAAAACCTGCAACATCTGTGGCATCTGTGGCATTGTACTGTGTGATAAAAGTGCACATTTTACAGTGGCACATTTTACTGGCTTTTATTCTAGCCAGCCTAATGCACACCTGTGCAATAATCATGCTGGCCAGTCTAAGGCACACCTGTGCAATAATCATGTTGTCCAACCTAATGTGCACCTGTGCAATAATCATGCTGACCAGCCTAAGGCACACCTGTGCAATGATCATGCTGGCCAGCCTAAGGCACACCTGTACAATAATCATGCTGTCCAGACAATGGCACATCTGTGCAATAATCATGCTGACCAGCCTAAGGCACACCTGTGCAATAATCATGTTGTCCAACCTAATGTGCACCTGTGCAATAATCATGCTGACCAGCCTAAGGCACACCTGTGCAATGATCATGCTGGCCAGCCTAAGGCACACCTGTACAATAATCATGCTGTCCAGACAATGGCACATCTGTGCAATAATCATGCTGACCAGCCTAAGGCACACCTGTGCAATAATCATGCTGTCCAGACTAAGGCACACCTGTGCAATAATCATGCTGGCCAGCCTAAGGCACACCTGTGCAATAATCATGCTGTCCAGACTAAGGCACACCTGTGCAATAATCATGCTAGTCCAGACTAAGGCACACCTGTGCAATAACCATGCTGTCTAATTAGCTTCTTGATCTGCCGCACCTGTGAGGTGGATGGATTATCTTTGCAGAGGAGAAGTGATCATCAACACAGATCAACACTTGAAAGAAAAAGGCCTTTTGTGAACATAGAAAAAGTCTTAGATCTTAGAGTTCATCTCATGAAAAATGGGAGCAAAAACAAAAGATTTGTGTTTATATTATTGCTCATTGTATATAAGTGATTAATGAGTAAGATCTAAGTTTCAGCCCTCGGAGCTGATAACCTGCGGCTTATTGGGCTACAACCGGTGAATAAACCATCTGTACATACGGACGTCAGGAGCGTGCAACTAAGACACAGTCTCCTGTAAAGCAAAGCACTGGAAAAACTCCTGCATAAATCCTGCGGCCGCCCGTCCAGGCTCGTAGGACATGGCAGGAGTTTGGCTTTCCCTTGTTCACAGATTCCTTATTTTTTCAGTCTAAAATTAATCAAAATTTAAACCATGCAGAGATAAAAATAACAGGAGGGGGTACGCGGCAGCGGCGGCGGCGGTAAGATCCAGGATCCGCTCTGGCGCCCGCACACTCGAGGGCTATATTTAGCACCGGGGACCCTCATTGGCTGTTTTTGAATTTGAGATATTCCCGGATTATTATTTTTTCTTCCCTTCCATTGCGGTTTCCTAAAACAACGGAGCATTTACTAATCTTGGATTGGCTCGTGCCGTGAATGAAGCAGCTATCGGGAAAATGGCGTTCTCCGCCTTTGAAATGATTAATGTCCGTGTTTTGTCGATTTTCAATATAGGAATCTTTTGCTTCATGCTAATAGATGAGATCACTGTTAAAACAGGCGGTCTGGTCCAGTATTCGGAAAGACGGAATGTGTGTGGTATGGAAGCAGTGAGGCAACGCACACAATATTCCGGGAAAACACCATCATGACCTTGGGCTCGTAGGACGTGACCTTAATTACAAATCCCAATATCTTCTGATGGGGCAGAATTTAGGAAGTGGAGTGGGTACAAGCAGCACCAATCAGTCGGGTCAGCTGTGGCACACAATGTGCGAGTTTGGTAATGGTAGACCGCTTCCGGGCTATGAATCCAATGGTTTTGACCAATGGGGGTGCAATTCAAGGAACCTGGAGAGAAGCAGAGGGGGTTGACCGTGGAACCAATCCTGGTTTTCACCAGAGGCTCTAATGGTGGGGGTGTTACGCTGCAGGTGTGAGACCGGGTGACACTCAGGAAGACTGGTGCTATGAAGGCTGGCCCCATAAGCACGGGAGCAACAGTCTCTGATGATGGGTAACAGCGGCAGCAGGAGTCGAGGTTCCGGCTGGGAAGGGTGGCTGGACATGGCGGCGGCAGCCGGTGAGGTTACAGCAGGTATCGTGGTGAGCGGCCGGCGTGACAGCTTGTAGCAGCAGTGGCAGACTTGAGATAACAGCAGCAATGGATCAGCAGCACACTGAAACACAGAAACAGATCCGCAGCAGAATATAGCACACTACAGCAGCAGCAGAGATAGCAGCAACAGTGCTATAGGACCTGAGAACTGGCAATATATCTGACTCATTGCCCAGGCACCTCCCATAGGGGAAAGGTGCCTTAAGTAGCTGTCCTGAGAGGCACTTCCGGGTTAGAGTACGCTGGCATTTAAGAAAAAAGGTATGGTCGTGCGCGCACCCTTTGGGCAGAACCAGGATACCTGTGAGGGTGTACACAGGCTCTGGGAGGCAGCAGCATGGACCAGGGATGGAACAGCCACCGCAAATCATCTGGGCAGGTGAGGAAACCGACATCCCCGTCAGGGGAGGGGGTCAAGATAGCACGTGGCGACACTTTACATCTCTGTCCCCAGTGGGACTCACAATCTAAATCATTATCTGTTTGGAGTGTGGGAGGAAACTGGAAAACCCGGAGTAAACCCACGTAACATGTGGAGAAAATACAGCCTCCTTGTAGATGTTGTCCTTAGTGGAATTTGGACACTGGACCCAAGGTCTGCAAAGCACCAGTGTTAACCACTGAGCCACCGTGTTGCCCATGCTCTTAAAGGTTAGTTCTCCTTATGACCGGTGCTATTGGGTCACTTCTGAAATCTAATCCTGTCATCACATTCTGGAACATCAACATTTTGTGTTCCTCCTATTACTTGGTCAGATGCACATCTCCTTACCTGATCTGCTATTCTCATGGTCCAGTCCTATAGTGGTGGCTACATAACATATCCACAAAAGTTTAAACTACCTACTTAAATGTATTATTTTTCATGTCCTCCTAAGTTTACCCCCCAAAAAAGCAAACACCCCCTAAAAAAAATCACACTTACCAGACTCCAAACAATTAGAGTTAGTAAGTGAATGGGCTCTCACATACAGATCTGCGTTGCTGTCAAGTCCTCCTGCGTTCTACAGTGGTGGCTCCCCCTGGTGGCTGGAAGGAGTGTCACTCGCATGGAGAGCTACTGGTACCTGATCTCTTTGTGAGAGCTGCAGTCCAATGCAGCTGGAAAGGCAAGGGATCTGATGGCGATGCAGATCTCTGTGTGAGAGCCCATCCACCATCAGCACTTACCAAATGTAATTGTATGGGGTCTGGTGAGTGTATTTTTAGGGGGTTTGCTTTCTTTTGGTGGTGCCTGATTTCTTTTGGGGGTGTCTACTCTCTTTTGGGGATGTCTGCTTCTTTGATGAAGATTCCTGCTGTATTTTTAAACCTTTTTAGTTGCTTGGACACTTCCTTATGGAACTACAACAAGGGCTTATTTTTGGAGTAGGGCTTATATTTTAAGCAGCCTCAAAAAAGCCCCCAAAATCCTTTGAGGGCTTATTTTTGGGGGAAATAAGTTAGATAATATTCTGGCTACCAAAAGCCACCACTAGAGGCAGCAAATGTATCAACAGTGTATGGTAAGCTCCCCCTAGTGGTGGCTGTGGTCAGATAGAATTTTCTCCTTTCTATGCAGGAAATTTGAAGCTGTGTAACAGGAAAACTGATCCCCGACTCCTATAAAGATAAATGGAGAATTAAATAAGCTCAAAATTTGAGTCTCTTTAAAAAAAAAATATATATATTAAAAAATAAAAAAAAAATAGATGTGGCATAATTTTGGTAATTTTCTTGTGCTATTTTATGCTATGCAATTATTTTTTTGGGGAAGGTGAATTATTTTATAGCCTGGTTTATATTATATATTTATTGCCTCTTTAAAATAAATTATGCACACGTGAACATGTGGTTGAGATAACACTAAAATAAAAATAATAGAAAAAAAAATGCTGACTGGGCCTTGGTAAGCGATACATTGCGCACTGTATTTTCCATCCCCTTCAGCTGGTTTTAATCATGTAATAAGACAGAGGGTTTAACAAAATCTGGAAAATAAAGAAACGGTTCCAAGGTGTAATGATTTTTTGGCAAAGTCACATGATCACCGCAGTGTTGCGAGCACATAAATCACTCAAAACTCAAACTGCTAATGTGTTAAGACGTTGTATAATGTATACGGATACAGCAACAAGAGTATAGAATAAAATGTATCGGTTAGAATGTCCCTAATGGAAAAATACGCTGAATTGCATAAGATTATATCTTCTTTTGAACTTGCGGGTTTTTTCCCCCCAAAAAAATTCTATGAGTGCATTAAAGGACATAAGTAGAAATGAGAAATTAGTTATTAAATTACATTGTATTTCTGCAAATTGGATTCTGCTCTTATTTGGTGCCCAGAAAACAAATCAATTGATAAAGTTATTAAACTAAACAAATGAGCTATTAAGTAACAAAAAGAAACAATCAAACAATAAACTAAACTTAAATAAGCTAGCAATAAAATAAATAACAATAAAATGCTTAAACAGAGTTGTAAATAATATATAAAAATGAAAAAAATAATATAAAACATTATATTATCGACTAAATAAAGAATAAAATGAAACTAAAATGAAAAAAAAAAAAAATAAAATGCTTAAATAAATTTAGAAATAATATTTACAAATGTAAAAGATAATATAAAACATTATATTATCGACTAAATAAATAATAAAATGAAACTAAAATGAAAAAAACAATAAAATGCTTAAATATATCTATAAATAATATTTAAAAATGTAAAAGATAATATAAAACATTATATTATCGACTAAATAAAGAATAAAATGAAACTAAAATGAAAAAAAACAATAAAATGCTTAAATACATTTAGAAATAATATTTAAAAATGTGAAAGATAATATAAAACATTATGTTATCGACTAAATAAATAATAAAATGAAACTAAAATGAAAAAAAACAATAAAATGCTTAAATACATTTAGAAATAATATTTAAAAATGTAAAAGATAATATAAAACATTATATTATCGACTAAATTAATAATACAATTAAACTAAAATGAAAAAAAACAATAAAATGCTTAAATACAATTGTAAATAATATTTAAAAATGAAAAAAATAATATAAAACATTATATTATCGACTAAATAAAGAATAAAATGAAACTAAAATGAAAAAAACAATAAAATGCTTAAATACATTTAGAAATAATATTTAAAAATGTGAAAGATAATATAAAACATTATATTATCGACTAAATAAAGAATAAAATGAAACTAAAATGAAAAAAAAAAATAAAATGCTTAAATAAATTTAGAAATAATATTTACAAATGTAAAAGATAATATAAAACATTATATTATCGACTAAATAAATAATAAAATGAAACTAAAATGAAAAAAACAATAAAATGCTTAAATATATCTATAAATAATATTTAAAAATGTAAAAGATAATATAAAACATTATATTATCGACTAAATAAAGAATAAAATGAAACTAAAATGAAAAAAACCAATAAAATGCTTAAATACATTTAGAAATAATATTTAAAAATGTAAAAGATAATATAAAACATAATATAATTGACTAAATAAATAATAAAATGAAACTAAAATGAAAAAATATTTAAAAGATACGGTAAATATTTTGAAATAAAATAATAAATAAGTAAATGCATAAAATATTGCTGATATAAAATACATTTAAACTAAATAAAGTAATTAAACTTGTTTAAAAGCTAATTCTCTGATTTACTAAAATTGTCTAATTTTTAGTCAGTGTAAATTAGGACTGGACAATCTTACGCCCCATTTATTGCCGCGGCTCCATTTTTTTTATATTTTGGTGCATTTTGCTGGTTTACTTTGTGCCAGAGATTTGCATCAATTTTTTGTTGCAATGTTAAGGTACGGTGTGGCATCTCCCACATTTTCGCAGCAAAACTAAGTTTGGAAAAGTGCTAAAAACTAATAAAAAAGGTTTTTTGGTGCAATTTAAGGCAGACGTATTTTGTTCAGTAAATTACCCCAAATATCTCTGTTCACTTTGCTGATATATCAGTGCTCTTCACATACTGTCACGGGTTACAGACAGTCCTGCAGTGTTTGGCAATAGAGGGTCACAGTGTTTATCTGCTCTGCTGGATCCTCATCCTTTTCCCTTTAGGACCCTGCGGAGCTCCTCTTCTATAATCTGTATTTTCCCTTGGGTTTAAATACATCCATTTTCGCTGGACTGGTGCAGGTGATAGTCAGTTCCTTCATAAGCTCTGGATGCAAGCAGGTGGCTTGCACTCATCTGGTGAATTGTTGCTGCTCTTTGCTGAACTTCTTCCTGAGGCATCTGGAGATATGTCGTTCATACCCTTTCCGACATATGTGCTCCCCATGTCTTCTATAATGTTTGGTGGGGTTGACGAAGAGCTCATCCCACCCGTTCCCTATCTAGGGTCCAGCACTAGGGTCATCCTAGGGCCAGGTGTCTGGCTCGGCGCATAGGTGCGGCACCTATCTAGGGTGGTGAGGGACGTCAGGGACCAGCACTAGGGATACCTAGGGTCAGATATCTGGCTCGGCGCATAGGTGCGGAACCTTTCTAGAGTGGTGATGGGAGCCGGGGACCAGCAGTAGGGATACCTAGGGTCAGGTATCCAGCTCGGCTCATAGGTGCGGAACTTATCTAGGGTAGTCAGGGACTCCAGGGACCAGCAGCAAGTTTGATCATGGGTCACTATCTCCCCCTTGCCCAGATGCAGGATTTCCTTTCCCTTTCGCTGTTTGCTTTGTACTTCCACTTACCTAGCATCACACTGAAGTATCCCAGTTTTTACATTGCCAATTGGAGAACATTGAATAGATTACTGTTTTCTACTCTTCAGCTTTGCTGTGTAGACTTAGCAGAGTCATCTCAGTTTAAGTAAAAGACAGAAAACCTATTGACAGACTGGGGGCCTGGATGAGGCAGTGCAGCCCCATAGCTCTCCGGCCACTCGCGGCTCTCTGGAGGTTGCACTTTAGCCCTTTCTTGTTACTTTTTGGACACTTTTCTGTCCATTTTCTTCCATTCACGTCAGCCACCCTAAAAAGTCCCCCCTGGTCCAAGGACTATAGAGACAACGCCAAGATTACGCGAGTTCTTCTTGTTCGGTTTCACCAAAGAGATGTTTTATAAATAACAAAAATTAAAATAAAAAATAAAGAAATGATTTCACTTCTACAGATGGAAATAGAATGAACGAGACTCAAATGAAACCCAAAAGACAAAAGTCTCTCCCGGTACTAGCAGGAGGATGGTGCTGGTCTGGAGGGAGGGTCCTGCCCGTGATCTTGTCTCCGGAGCGCCCTCGTCTAGTTTACCGCACAGCGTGTTAATGGCTCCCACATGGTGGAAGCACCTGAAGGTCGATCATCTCTTCAGCTGCCAAAACTAATACAATGATCAGTGCATCCTTTATTTTGGGAAGGATTCCTTCATGCGCCGGGTTCAGGAGATCACGGGTGATGTTCTCTTGCAGACCGCGCTGCAATCGGCCGCTTTCTCCTCCATGATGTGTTTATTAGAGGGTGACCTCAGGACGACGGCCAATGTTATGGATTGTTTCTGCTACATTTTTTTTATTCTTCTTTAATGGAAAGAATTATCTCAAAATTGCTTAACATGTTTAGACTTAACAGAAACAATTCCTCTGGTGTTACACTCCATTAACAATGGAAGGAAAACACCAAAAAAGGCAATTGGGGAAAACGCAAAAACTAAAGGTGTTAATAGAGCGGCGGAAAAAAGAGCAGCACCAAGGAATGTCTGTGTATGCATACCCCTCCCTCTCTCCCTCCCTCTCTATCTCTCTCCTCCTCACTCCTTCACTCCTTACATACCCCTCTCTCTTTCTCTCCTTCCCGCCCTTCTTCCTTCCCTTCCTCCCTCTCTCTACATCTCTCTATTCCATCTCTCTCTCACTTCCTTCCTCCTTCCCTTCCTCTCCCCCCACTCTCTTTCCATCTCTATCTCTTCCTCTGTCCATTCTTCTCCCCTTCCTTTCTCTCTATCCCATTCCTTTCTTACCTCCTTGTCTTCCTCTCTCTTTCTTCCTATTTTTCCTTCTCTCTCTCTTTCTCCAGTCTTCTGTCCCTTACTTTCTCTCTTTCCCTCTCTCTCTCACTTCCTTCTTCCTTCCCTTCCTCTCTCCCTCACTCTCGTTCTGTCTATCTCTTTCTCCGTGCATTCTTCTCTCCTTCCTTTTTCTTTTTTTCTCTCTATCCTCTATCTCTCTCATTCCTTTCTTACCTCCTTGTCTTCCTCTCTGTTTCTTCCCTCACTCTCTTTCCTTCTCTTCTCTCTTTCTTCCTCCATTCTTCTCTCCCTTACTTTCTTTCTCTTTATCCCTCTCTCTCATTCCTTTCTTCATTCCCTCCCTTCCTCTCTCTCATTCTTTTCTTACCTCCTTGTCTTCCTCTCTCTCTCTACCCTCGCTCTCTTTCCTTCTGTCTCTCTTCCTCCATTCTTCTCTCCCTTACTTTCTCTCTTTCCCTTCCTCAGTCATTCCTTCCTTCTTTCCCATCCTTCCTCTCTCTTTTTCATTCCCTTGCTTTCTTTCCTTTTTCTCTTTTCCTCTTTTTCTCTTTCTCTGCCATTCTTCCCATCCCCTCTGTCTTTCCCTCTCCATCTCTCTCTTTCTATATTTCCCTTTATTCCTCTCTATTTCATTCCTTTCTTCCTTCTTCCTCTTTTTCATTCACACTCTCTTTCTGTGTCTATTTCTCTTCTATCCATCTCTCTCTTTCCTTTCTTCCTTTCCATCTCTCAATTTCATTTCCTTGCTCTCTTTCCTTCTCTGTCTTTCTCTCTCTCCTTCCATCCTTCCTTCCTTCCTCTCACGCTCTCTCTCTTCCTCTATCTCTCTCTATTTTCCTCTATGTCTCTCTCTCTCTTGTTCCTTTCTTCCCTTCCGCTCTCTTTTCTTCTCTCTCTCTCTTTCTCCCCATCCTTCCTTTCCTCTCTCTCTTTCTCTTTCTCATCACTAGCTTTAAGTGATCTTTTCTTTCTTAAGCTTCATCCCTCTGTACTGACACTGTTATATTGTTACTTTTATATTGTTACCTTTTTTATCAATCATTCTATCACTTGGGTAATTGCTGGATCTTTCTCGTGCCTCCATCACTTTTCCTTCTCCGCCTCTTTTCTGCTTTATTTACTCTTCGTTGTCATCACAATCTTGGCTTCGGTTTCTTGTCTTTTTCATTATTTCAGCCTCCTGGGACATAGTCCGGGCTCTCTTACATCTTCCACATTTGGCGTTTTATTCTTTTTTCCTTTTTTTGCAAATTAATTAAACATTAATTATTTGTCGCCAGATATCACAATACAAGCTGCACGTGCATATATTCCTAAATTGGTTTTGTAAATGTAGTGAAGCGGGTGTACTTACTTTGAAAATCCTAATAATACTTTTTCTTAAAGTTTAAGCACAATCCCCGCCCCCCGAGCCTGAGTGACAGCTCCTCAGTGTGCCTCTTCCCTGCTGCTGCCTGATAGGCTCTCACTAGATGAGGTGGATCCTCTAAGCCCAAGATGTGGGTGGCACGCGGGCCATGGCGTCAGTACAGCAGACGGGGGAAACACGTAGGGCACGGAGAGCAGAGGGACAGGAGACGGCAGACAGACAGATGATGCTGGAAACCGAAGGCAGGTAAATAGTGATACTGCACACCGCAGGAGGGTGGAAATACAGGAAAACGCAGGCAGTTGGCGATACTGGAAACCACAGGCTGGTGGCGATACTGGAAACCGCAGGCTGGTGGCGATACTGGAAACCGCAGGCAGGTGGCGATACTGGAAACCGCAGGCTGGTGGCGATACTGGAAACCGCAGGCAGGTAGGTGGAGATTCTGGAAAACGAAGGGAGTTAGATAACTGTGGAAATGAAAGCCACAGACAGCAAGGAAGACGTCCTCCAAACTGCTGGCAGGTGGCGATACTGGAAACCGCAGGCTGGTGGCGATACTGGAAACCGCAGGCAGGTGGCGATACTGGAAACCGCAGGCAGGTGGCGATACTGGAAACCGCAGGCAGGTGGCGATACTGGAAACCGCAGGCAGGTGGCGATACTGGAAACCGCAGGCAGGTGGCGATACTGGAAACCGCAGGCAGGTGGCGATACTGGAAACCGCAGGCAGGTGGCGATGCTGGAAACCGCAGGCAGGTGGCGATACTGGAAACCGCAGGCAGGTGGGGATGCTGGAAACCGCAGGCAGGTGGCGATACTGGAAACCGCAGGCAGGTAGGTAACTGTGGAACTGGAAGCCACAGACAGGTTGTAAAAGTACTAAAAGCTGCATGCAAACTGAAGACGTTCTGAAGACTGCAGACAGGTTGCTGGGCACAAACAAAAAGACTTACGACCAAGACCCAGTTGTGAGTTTTGGAAGCCTTATACATGTCTAGGAAGTTCATCACATGGGAGGACACTGGGGTAATTGCAAAGCCTGATGTGGAGCACAAGAAAATCTAGCAGATCAGGATGGAAAGTAGTAACACTACCACTGCAGAATCCCTGCAGAATCCTCAATGTGCCTCTACCCTGCTGCTACCGCTGCAAAATCCCTGCCCACCTAGTCTGATAGCCGGATCATCAGTGTGCCTCTTCCCTGCTGCTATTGCTGCAGAATCCCTGCCCACCTGTCCTGATAGACAGATCCTCAGTGTACCTTTTCCCTGTTGCTACCACTGCAGAATTCCTGCCCACCTGACCTGATAGACAAAACAATCACTGATCTCGGGGAGACCAGCAAGAGAAAACACTGCCGGCAGCCAGTGAAGGCGCTCAACACAGTGAAATCCTAGGATTTCACTGTGTTGAGCGCCTTTGTTGGCAGCCGGCAGTGTTTTCTCTGTCTGGTCTACCCGAGATCAGTGATTATTTTGTCTTGCTGGTCTACTAGGCCTTGCTCCCACTTAGCCAGAATCCTACTCCACACTGATGAAGGTCAACACCCCGAAACAGCTGTCTGTGGATGGATACCTGGCCTTGGTATTTCCCTTGTCATATCTTTAAACTCCTCAAGAGCTAGATATTGACTAAAAGGGCCACTTAATATGGTGGTTATGGTGGTCTCCTAAAAAGAGCAACTCCTTGGCTAGGTCCTTCCCGGAGGGATATCTGGCTAGTCTCCGTGTTGAGACTCCTAACAGAGGCTCCACAGGCCTTTTTTGATTTGCACCTGGCCTGATAGACAGCTCCTCAGTGTGCCTGTTCCCTGCTGCTACCACTGCAGAAATCATGCACACCCGACCGGACTGACAGCTCCTCAGCGCCCCTTATTCCTGCACCTGAATCTCTACTCACCTATCCTGCTACAGATTCGCCTCCTTGCCCCTCCTCCCCATTGCTGACTCTCCGCCCATCTATCCTGATTGACAGCTCCTCATTGTGCTTCCTCTCCGCTGCTATAATCTCCGCCTGCTTAGTACAGGTTGTGGCTGTCAGTCAGGCTGGGTGAGGGCAGATTGAATACACTTTGGTTTATGAATTTTCTCACTCTTTAATAGAACTCATAAAATGCTCATTTAATTATTAGGATTCTATGGCCATTCTGATATGTTATTTCCCTGTTAGTATACCTGTCCCATCAGGTCTAAGAGATCCACGTGATACCGCATACATTTAATAACATTATTTTGGCTGAGAAGGAAAGTAAACTGACTTAAGAGTCAATCTGCAGATAGGTAAATAAGAACTGGGTCTCCGGCCAAGATCATGTTGGGTGGCAATGTTTCCTAGCTTTTAAGAAACTTGTTTGGAGTTGTCTTTTCCAAAAAACTGGAGACCGCAGAATAGATACATAATGTATTTCCAATGTACAACACGTAAGTGTTTCAGCCCTCATTTCTCATTTATTTTAGCCAGAAACGTTCCAGGATCTGTCGGCTACTCCTGTACTCGGTTATTTTAGTAAAAAAGAAAAATAATTAATCAGTATTTTAAAAACATAGATGATGCTTTTTGGAGTCTATTCAATAGATGCTTTAGTTTGTAGCATTTTTTAAGCCAGAGAAGCGCTGGGAATGTAAGTTTTTATCGATTACTACGTCACGTTTTCAGAGCCTCGGAATATTCAGCATTTGTTTACAGATTTTCATAATTACAAAAAAAAATTTCAAATTTTGGATTCTTACTAAAATCTTTCAATATTCCTTCCTGTCAAGTCGATATGTCCCAATAGTAGCATCCACATTGGTGGAGTTTTTGAAACCCAGAAACGTTCTGAAAAATGACCATTCAGGTTTAACTTTTAAGTCTAGTCCAATTTCATGATTATTCAGAAGAAAATGTCGTTCTTTGGCTGATTCTGGATTTCAGCCCATTTTCAGACGATACAAACTTTGGTCGAGTTCAGTTTAATCATTCCCTCCAGTTTGATACAATATATCATGTTTGTATTCATTAACATTGGCATTAGTTAAAATGTTTCCATATTTTGGGTTATTTTACCAGGAAGCTTTGGGTTTATCATTATCTACTCTATTATCAGACGGCAGAACTCGCTATTCATCTACTGAACATTGTAATAGTTAATCCAAAAACACATCACAAATTATTCATGGCTCCCCTTGAAAGTTTTCAATTCTTGCACATTACTGGCTAGTAAAGATTTGGCATCCGCTCCTATCTGCTGTGCCGGTGACGGCAGGTTCATCATTATCTTTTTGACTGTTTATTTACATAGTGATTTTTTTGTTTTAAAAGCCATCAGCTCAATCTGGAGCCACGGCGACTTCATAAATCAACACTCAATAGATAGGTCCACCAGGGTCTTCGCCGCCTAGATTGGTTCACCAGGGTCTTCTCCGTCTAGATACATCCAACAGGATCTCCTCCATCTAGATAGGTCCTCCAGGGTCTTCTCCACCTAGATAGGTCCACCAGGATCTTCTCCGCCTAGATAGGTCCACCAGAGTCTTCTCCGCCTGGATAGGTCCACCAGGGTCTTCTCTGCCTAGATAGGTCCACCAGGGTCTTCTCCACCTAGATAGGACTACCAGGATATTTACCACCTAGATATGTCCACCAGGGTCTTCTCCGCCTAGATAGGTCCACCAGGATATTTACCACCTAGATAGGTCCACTAGGGTCTTCTCTCCTAGATAGGTCCACCAGGGTCTTCTCCGCCCAGACAGGACTACCAGGGTATTTACCACCTAGATAGGTCCACCAGGGTCTTCTCCGTCTAGATAGGTCCACCAGGGTATTTTCCATCTAGATAGGTCTACCAGCATCTTCTCCACCTAGATAGGTCCCCAGGGTCTTCAGCATTATCTTTATTTTATCAAGCCATCGGGTTGCTAGTCGTCTTCTTTGCCTGGTTCCTTCTATTCTTGCGACCATGATGTCTTTCTCCAGTGATTGCTCTCTTCGTATGATGGTGATTCTTACTTTGACATGTCTGGCTTGATTTCTTTCAGACTTGATTCTTTGTTCTTCTTTCCATCCATGCTATTGATAACCTCCATCTTCAGCTCCACATTTTGGAGGCGTTGATTCTTCTTCTGTCTTGTTTCTTTTGTGAGACATTGTGATTACATTCTTAATAAAAACAATGCTATTTTGATACTTTGTGTTTGTGCGGCTCCCTGCATTGTATCTAGGTTTTTCAGCTTTCTCTACAATCTGAGAACGTCTCTTGCTCCTGTATTCACCAGTTTCTCTGTTTGCATCCCAGTTACCATTTAGTCAGTTGAATGCTTTTTGGTTTAGGCTCATTTCTCTCACTAGATGACCATTAGTTGTTTCTTTGGTGGCCACAGACAGTGCCAAAATAATATTTCCTAGAGGGGCGTGGCAGCTATAAGTCCCCTTACTTGGCAGCCAGACTGGCTTGCAAAGTCTCCTTAAAGGGAACCTGTCAGCAGAAATGTCCCCTAAGACCTAACAGATTCCCCCTCTGCAGCTCCTGGGCTGCATTCTATAAAGGTCCCTGTTATGATTGTGCCCACTTTCTGACCGAAAAAAAGTGTTTATAAAGTTGTACCTTTTTGGCTTCTGATTCTGTAAATCCGTCACGGGGGCGGGCTGCCTGATGGCCGTTATTCTGCCCCCTGGTCCTGTATGCCGCCCCCATCGCTGATTTCAATACTTCTGGACGCCGCCCACTGCTCCAGCCATCCCCGCGCATGCCCAGTGCCCATCTCTCGGGGATGAGCACTGTGCCCAGCGTCACCGCTGGTGACGTGCACGCAGGGTTAAGATTATGGGCGGTGCTGTGATGTTTATTCCTAAGCAACCGCCCATAATCGCGGGACCGCGCTTTCGGTGTAGTCACTGCTCCGCGCTCTTCCCATCTATTTCCTGCCTCGGGGCAAGATGGGAAGGAGGCGAAGTGAGGTCAGCAGCAGCGCGCTTGCGCAGAAAGAAGCAGGCCGAGGGGGAAAGCGCGGTCCCGCGATTATGGGCGGTTGCTTAGGAATAAACATCACAGCACCGCCCATAATCTTAACCCTGCGTGCACGTCACCAGCGGTGACGCTGGGCACAGTGCTCATCCCCGAGAGATGGGCACTGGGCATGCGCGGGGATGGCTGGAGCAGTGGGCGGCGTCCAGAAGTATTGAAATCAGCGATGGGGGCGGCATACAGGACCAGGGGGCAGAATAACGGCCATCAGGCTGCCCGCCCCCGTGACGGATTTACAGAATCAGAAGCCAAAAAGGTACAACTTTATAAACACTTTTTTTCGGTCAGAAAGTGGGCACAATCATAACAGGGACCTTTATAGAATGCAGCCCAGGAGCTGCAGAGGGGGAATCTGTTAGGTTTTAGGGGACATTTCTGCTGACAGGTTCCCTTTAAGGAGAATAGTGTTCCCCCGTGGTCCCCACATAGCTTTCTCATGAGCCAGATCAGACACCCCCATACTTTGCACTGACGAGGGGCAAGGACCCCGAAACACCGTGTCTGCAAATTGGGATTCTGATCTGGCTTATATATCTTGAGTCATATTGCAAAGGATTTTAAAAATCCACTTGTGACTTTTAGGATCGCTACTTCCAATAGGTGGCGCTGCGCTTGAGTTTGTCTCCTTTACTGGAGAGAGAATTTGAAAATAATATATACAAACTCTCACTTTGAAGATGACCCATTCGGAGGTGAATTTGCACAAAAGCCTTGTTCTACATATCTGGAGGGGTTAAAGGTAATTTCTTCTGGAGGACCAATTGCTTTTTTATCCAGCCAATCATTTTTTCTAGAAAACCTCTGACATCACAAAAGCAGTATAACTTAATACCATTTCCAGGTGTGATGTATAATGTCCTACTCTGAACCTCTGTATACCTCTAATAAGATTATTTTCATATTCTTTCTTAGTCTCATAGAGAAAAAGAGTACTTTATGTGACATAATATTACTAAAAGCATCGGTTCTGGAGAATAATGACAACATAGTAGCCATGGCAGGAAGCTGCAGACTCAATATGGTTACATACTGCTCGTCACCACTAGAGGGAGCAGAGGAGCTTACTGCATACAGTGTATACAGGGAGCTGAATACTAATGCAGTCTGTAAGGCGCTCCCTCTAGTGGTGGCCACCGGCATTCAACTTTACACATTTTATCCATGTGCAGGGTATCTGGAGCTCTGCAAATATATATATATATTACAAGAGATTAATCAGCACAGAATATTGAACCAGTAAATATTATCATTTTAAAGATAGAGATTTTCCTTCTGCTTGAGAAAATTGCACCCCTCACTCGTGGATCTAAGCGTCTTAGTGACAGAGGAGCAATCTTCTGAGCCGATAGATAATGATTGTCTATGGAATGAGAAGAATGGGAGATATTTCGCGTCATGGTTGCTGCTCTGTTTACATTGTGATATATCCATGGCAGCCGCAGATGTTTGGGTGAGACGGTGACGTGTCTGATCTCCGCCTGCGCTGACAGAGTCCATTAATCTGAGTCTTTGTTGTGAACTTAAATTGGATTAAATAGCAACGCGTCGCGAAGGAAAATACGGCCCAATATTGAGCTCTCGATGTATAAAGACCTAACAATGTCCCCCGAGCTGATCACGACTGATCGCCCATGGTCTGACCATTCCCCCAATGATGGCAAAGGAGGAGGGTGCTGACCGGCGAGACCGCAGCACGATAAAGAGGCAGGATTTAGGGTGTAGCCGCAACATTAAAGGGGTTGTCTATGACTTACGATTCGATTAATGTTGGTCTTAAAAGAAGAAAGAAAGAAACCCATACCTGACCCTGACGTGTGATCCACCGGGCGTCTTGCCTCCTGTTCACACGACCATTGCAGCCACGCTGTGTCCTTGACTTTCCACCCGAGTTGAAGCTGACGCAGTCTCCAGTTTGGATGGAAAGCAATGGCCGCCGGGATTTGCACAAATTTTATTCAGATACAGTTAATTCTTCTGGTCAAATTGAGTAAATTTCCCCAAATTAAACTTTGGGATATTTGTGTATCTCTAATTCTTAGTCAAAATAAATTGACACTATTTGTACAATAGCAATCACCAAAAGGTGGCAGTAGAGAGTCAGCCGTTCACCTCCTGGTGGAGCGTTAATTTGCACACACTTTTCCTCTGGGAGTGTCACCGGTAATATACATCTCCCTGTGTCAGCTAGTAGTCACCACATGGAAGAATATAGTCCCCATCCCTATAATACACTGAAGAGCAAAAGGGTAACAATGTTTTGCACTTTAACCTTTCAGGCTCCATATCTCATTGCCCTCTACAGCTCTAGGGAATGTGACAACTGGTTGTAATTTGTAGCATGAAAGAAGAAAAAGGAGCAAATCAGTAACAATGCAGTGACTGACGAGAATCTGTATATCTCATCATCTGCTAAATAGCTGCAAGTATGAGAAGCTAAGATGATTGTCTATAAAATCAAGGTCATCTTACGCTCAGAGCTGTAGAGGATGGAGAGATATGGAGCCGGAAAGGCAAAAGTGCAAAACATTGTTACCCTTTTGCTCCTTGGTATATGGCACATGTTGGCCTCTGCAGTGGAGCGATACATTATATCCTTCTGTGATATATAGAGTCCATGTCGTATATTATTGTTTCTGGCGTTTCTGTATTTTCTGTTTTGCACTGCCTCGAGGTGAGTAAGTGTCAGACTCACTTTGATGAAAACCTTTGGATGGACGCAGTAACATTTACAAATCATTTTCTCCTCTGCGCTGAGCTGTTAATATGGCGGGGCTCGGCCGCCGCACACTTTCCGCACATCACAGAAGACCACAATCTCTTCCATAAACTGTCGGAGGAGCTCGGCCAACGCTGTACAGCTGCACTTTCCTATGGAGACCGCAGTTACACCATTTATTAAACGTAGTGTTCATTGATGAGTGGTTGATACATTTGGGAGGGCACGGCCGGGGCGGTGAGAACTGGAGCCCAACACCTGCACCTGTCAGGACCTACACTTAAAGGGAATCTCTACATAAAATAAAGAAATCCATAGTAATGTGTCACAAATATGTCAGAGATATGGAGGTCTGCCTTTTCTTCCCTCCCTCCTCTCAGTGTTACAGATAGCAGGAGGATGGAAGCTAGAGATGGACAGAGCAGAATGGAGACAGGAGGAAAGTGTTCAGTGTATTATGGAGGGCAGACTAATGATAGATCGCGTATCTGTTATCATCTATATCACAGCAATGGCCGCCATGCAGAATACCGAAGAGGAAGGTTCTTTACTATTAGTCTTTAATAAAGGTATCAAAAGGGAGAAGGAAACACCTGGCAGTATTCAGCAAGCATAAAGCTCAATCCACTTGATGCAGACTTGTCACCGCACTATATGGCAGCAGATCCATAAAGCAATGGAAGGGGTGCTCTTCCCATTAGACAACAATCCAAAAAGTTCATAAAACAGAGGCGGAAGGCACTCACTCGATTGTGTGTTCCTACCTCCCGCATGCCTTTCCCCCTGACCTGATGGTCGAATAAACAACTTTTTTATTAAGCATACTTGGTGAGTGCCTTTCGCCTCTAAGGCTACTTTACACACTGCGATATCGGTCCCGATATCACTAGCGTGGGTACCCGCCCCCATCTGTTGTGCGACACGGGTAAATCGCTGCCCGTGCCGCACAACATCGCGCAGACCCGTCACACATACTTACCTGCCCGGCGACGTCGCTGTGACCGGCGAACCGCCTCCTTTCTAAGGGGACGGTCCGTGGGGTGTCACAGCGACGTCACTGAGCGGCCGCCCAATAGAAGCGGAGGGGCGGAGATGAGCGGAACGTAACATCCCGCCCACCTCCTTCCTTCCTCATAGCGGCCGGGAGGCAGGTAAGGAGAGGTTCCTCGTTCCTGCGGCGTCACACATAGCGATGTGTGCTGCCGCAGGAGCGAAGAACTACATCGTTATGCTGCAGTAACGATAATCGAGAATGGACCCCCATGTCACCGATGAGCGATTTTGCACGTTTTTGCAACGATGCAAAATCGCTCATCGGTGTCACACGCAGCAACATCGCTAATGCGGCTGGATGTGCGTCACAAATTCCGTGACCCCAACGACTCCGCATTAGCGATGTCGCAGCGTGTAAAGCCCCCTTTAGAGTCTTTAATAAAGGGGTTGTGCATCAGCTTGAAAATATAGCAGCTTCATTCCAAAGTCCAGTCCAGCGGTCAAGTCTGACACCGGTAGAGTATAATGAAGGTCATGGTGCTGTGCTGCAATACTACACACAACCTGGAGGCAGATGTGCTGCAATACTACACACAACCTGGAGGCAGATGTGCTGCAATACTACACACAACCTGGAGGCAGATGTGCTGCAATACTACACACAGCCTGGAGGCAGATGTGCTGCAATACTACACACAGCCTGGAGGCAGATGTGCTGCAATACTACACACAGCCTGGAGGCAGATGTGCTGCAATACTACACACAACCTGGAGGCAAATGTGCTGCAATACTACACACAGCCTGGAGGCAGATGTGCTGCAATACTACACACAGCCTGGAGGCAGATGTGCTGCAATACTACACACAGCCTGGAGGCAGATGTGCTGCAATACTACACACAACCTGGAGGCAGATGTGCTGCAATACTACACACAGCCTGGAGGCAGATGTGCTGCAATACTACACACAACCTGGAGGCAGATGTGCTGCAATACTACACACAGCCTGGAGGCAGATGTGCTGCAATACTACACACAGCCTGGAGGCAGATGTGCTGCAATACTACACACAGCCTAGAGGCAGATGTGCTGCAATACTACACACAGCCTGGAGGCAGATGTGCTGCAATACTACACACAGCCTGGAGGCAGATGTGCTGCAATACTACACACAGCCTGGAGGCTGATGTGCTGCAATACTACACACAGCCTGGAGGCAGATGTGCTGCAATACTACACACAGCCTGGAGGCAGATGTGCTGCAATACTACACACAGCCTGGAGGCAGATGTGCTGCAATACTACACGCAACCTGGGAGCAGATGTGCTGCAATACTACACACAGCCTGGAGGCAGATGTGCTGCAATACTACACACAGCCTGGAGGCAGATGTGCTGCAATACTACACACAGCCTGGAGGCAGATGTGCTGCAATACTACACACAGCCTGGAGGCAGATGTGCTGCAATACTACACACAGCCTGGAGGCTGATGTGCTGCAATACTACACACAGCCTGGAGGCAGATGTGCTGCAATACTACACACAGCCTGGAGGCAGATGTGCTGCAATACTACACACAGCCTGGAGGCAGATGTGCTGCAATACTACACACAACCTGGGAGCAGATGTGCTGCAATACTACACACAGCCTGGAGGCAGATGTGCTGCAATCCTGCACACAGCCTGGAGGCAGATGTGCTGCAATACTACACACAGCCTGTAGGCAGATGTGCTGCAATACTACACACAGCCTGGAGGCAGATGTGCTGCAATACTACACACAGCCTGGAGGCTGATGTGCTGCAATACTACACACAGCCTGGAGGCAGATGTGCTGCAATACTACACACAGCCTGGAGGCTGATGTGCTGCAATACTACACACAGCCTGGAGGCAGATGTGCTGCAATACTACACACAGCCTGGAGGCAGATGTGCTGCAATACTACACACAGCCTGGAGGCTGATGTGCTGCAATACTACACACAGCCTGGAGGCAGATGTGCTGCAATACTACACACAGCCTGGAGGCTGATGTGCTGCAATACTACACACAGCCTGGAGGCAGATGTGCTGCAATACTACACACAGCCTGGAGGCAGATGTGCTGCAATACTACACACAGCCTGGAGGCAGATGTGCTGCAATACTACACACAGCCTGGAGGCAGATGTGCTGCAATACTACACACAACCTGGGAGCAGATGTGCTGCAATACTACACACAGCCTGGAGGCAGATGTGCTGCAATACTACACACAGCCTGGAGGCAGATGTGCTGCAATACTACACACAGCCTGGAGGCAGATGTGCTGCAATACTACACACAGCCTGGAGGCTGATGTGCTGCAATACTACACACAGCCTGGAGGCAGATGTGCTGCAATACTACACACAGCCTGGAGGCAGATGTGCTGCAATACTACACACAGCCTGGAGGCAGATGTGCTGCAATACTACACACAACCTGGGAGCAGATGTGCTGCAATACTACACACAGCCTGGAGGCAGATGTGCTGCAATACTACACACAGCCTGGAGGCAGATGTGCTGCAATACTACACACAGCCTGGAGGCAGATGTGCTGCAATACTACACACAGCCTGGAGGCTGATGTGCTGCAATACTACACACAGCCTGGAGGCAGATGTGCTGCAATACTACACACAGCCTGGAGGCAGATGTGCTGCAATACTACACACAGCCTGGAGGCTGATGTGCTGCAATACTACACACAGCCTGGAGGCAGATGTGCTGCAATACTACACACAGCCTGGAGGCAGATGTGCTGCAATACTACACACAACCTGGGAGCAGATGTGCTGCAATACTACACACAGCCTGGAGGCAGATGTGCTGCAATACTGCACACAGCCTGGAGGCAGATGTGCTGCAATACTACACACAGCCTGGAGGCAGATGTGCTGCAATACTACACACAGCCTGGAGGCAGATGTGCTGCAATACTACACACAGCCTGGAGGCTGATGTGCTGCAATACTACACACAGCCTGGAGGCAGATGTGCTGCAATACTACACACAGCCTGGAGGCAGATGTGCTGCAATACTACACACAGCCTGGAGGCTGATGTGCTGCAATACTACACACAGCCTGGAGGCAGATGTGCTGCAATACTACACACAGCCTGGAGGCAGATGTGCTGCAATACTACACACAGCCTGGAGGCAGATGTGCTGCAATACTACACACAGCCTGGAGGCAGATGTGCTGCAATACTACACACAACCTGGGAGCAGATGTGCTGCAATACTACACACAGCCTGGAGGCAGATGTGCTGCAATACTACACACAGCCTGGAGGCAGATGTGCTGCAATACTACACACAGCCTGGAGGCAGATGTGCTGCAATACTACACACAGCCTGGAGGCTGATGTGCTGCAATACTACACACAGCCTGGAGGCAGATGTGCTGCAATACTACACACAGCCTGGAGGCAGATGTGCTGCAATACTACACACAGCCTGGAGGCTGATGTGCTGCAATACTACACACAGCCTGGAGGCAGATGTGCTGCAATACTACACACAGCCTGGAGGCAGATGTGCTGCAATACTACACACAGCCTGGAGGTAGATGTGCTGCAATACTACACACAACCTGGGAGCAGATGTGCTGCAATACTACACACAGCCTGGAGGCAGATGTGCTGCAATACTGCACACAGCCTGGAGGCAGATGTGCTGCAATACTACACACAGCCTGGAGGCAGATGTGCTGCAATACTACACACAGCCTGGAGGCAGATGTGCTGCAATACTACACACAGCCTGGAGGCTGATGTGCTGCAATACTACACACAGCCTGGAGGCAGATGTGCTGCAATACTACACACAGCCTGGAGGCAGATGTGCTGCAATACTACACACAGCCTGGAGGCTGATGTGCTGCAATACTACACACAGCCTGGAGGCAGATGTGCTGCAATACTACACACAGCCTGGAGGCAGATGTGCTGCAATACTACACACAGCCTGGAGGCAGATGTGCTGCAATACTACACACAACCTGGGAGCAGATGTGCTGCAATACTACACACAGCCTGGAGGCAGATGTGCTGCAATACTACACACAGCCTGGAGGCAGATGTGCTGCAATACTACACACAGCCTGGAGGCAGATGTGCTGCAATACTACACACAACCTGGGAGCAGATGTGCTGCAATACTACACACAGCCTGGAGGCAGATGTGCTGCAATACTACACACAGCCTGGAGGCAGATGTGCTGCAATACTACACACAGCCTGGAGGCAGATGTGCTGCAATACTACACACAGCCTGGAGGCTGATGTGCTGCAATACTACACACAGCCTGGAGGCAGTTGTGCTGCAATACTACACACAGCCTGGAGGCAGATGTGCTGCAATACTACACACAGCCTGGAGGCTGATGTGCTGCAATACTACACACAGCCTGGAGGCAGATGTGCTGCAATACTACACACAGCCTGGAGGCAGATGTGCTGCAATACTACACACAGCCTGGAGGCAGATGTGCTGCAATACTACACACAGCCTGGAGGCAGATGTGCTGCAATACTACACACAGCCTGGAGGCAGATGTGCTGCAATACTACACACAACCTGGGAGCAGATGTGCTGCAATACTACACACAGCCTGGAGGCAGATGTGCTGCAATACTACACACAGCCTGGAGGCAGATGTGCTGCAATACTACACACAGCCTGGAGGCAGATGTGCTGCAATACTACACACAACCTGGAGCAGATGTGCTGCAATACTACACACAGCCTGGAGGCAGATGTGCTGCAATACTACACACAGCCTGGAGGCAGATGTGCTGCAATACTACACACAGCCTGGAGGCAGATGTGCTGCAATACTACACACAGCCTGGAGGCTGATGTGCTGCAATACTACACACAGCCTGGAGGCAGATGTGATGCAATACTACACACAGCCTGGAGGCAGATGTGCTGCAATACTACACACAGCCTGGAGGCTGATGTGCTGCAATACTACACACAGCCTGGAGGCAGATGTGCTGCAATACTACACACAGCCTGGAGGCAGATGTGCTGCAATACTACACACAGCCTGGAGGCAGATGTGCTGCAATACTACACACAGCCTGGAGGCAGATGTGCTGCAATACTACACACAACCTGGAGGCTGATGTGCTGCAATACTACACACAGCCTGGAGGCTGATGTGCTGCAATACTACACACAGCCTGGAGGCAGATGTGCTGCAATACTACACACAGCCTGGAGGCAGATGTGCTGCAATACTACACACAGCCTGGAGGCTGATGTGCTGCAATACTACACACAGCCTGGAGGCAGATGTGCTGCAATACTACACACAGCCTGGAGGCAGATGTGCTGCAATACTACACACAGCCTGGAGGCAGATGTGCTGCAATACTGCACACAGCCTGGAGGCAGATGTGCTGCAATACTACACACAGCCTGGAGGCAGATGTGCTGCAATACTACACACAGCCTGGAGGCAGATGTGCTGCAATACTACACACAGCCTGGAGGCAGATGTGCTGCAATACTACACACAGCCTGGAGGCAGATGTGCTGCAATACTACACACAGCCTGGAGGCAGATGTGCTGCAATACTACACACAGCCTGGAGGCAGATGTGCTGCAATACTACACACAGCCTGGAGGCTGATGTGCTGCAATACTACACACAGCCTGGAGGCTGATGTGCTGCAATACTACACACAGCCTGGAGGCAGATGTGCTGCAATACTACACACAGCCTGGAGGCAGATGTGCTGCAATACTACACACAGCCTGGAGGCAGATGTGCTGCAATACTACACACAGCCTGGAGGCAGATGTGCTGCAATACTACACACAGCCTGGAGGCAGATGTGCTGCAATACTACACACAGCCTGGAGGCTGATGTGCTGCAATACTACACACAGCCTGGAGGCAGTTGTGCTGCAATACTACACACAGCCTGGAGGCAGATGTGCTGCAATACTACACACAGCCTGGAGGCAGATGTGCTGCAATACTACACACAACCTGGGAGCAGATGTGCTGCAATACTACACACAACCTGGAGGCAGATGTGCTGCAATACTACACACAGCCTGGAGGCAGATGTGCTGCAATACTACACACAGCCTGGAGGCAGATGTGCTGCAATACTACACACAGCCTGGAGGCAGATGTGCTGCAATACTACACACAGCCTGGAGGCAGATGTGCTGCAATACTACACACAGCCTGGAGGCAGATGTGCTGCAATACTACACACAGCCTGGAGGCAGATGTGCTGCAATACTACACACAGCCTGGAGGCTGATGTGCTGCAATACTACACACAGCCTGGAGGCTGATGTGCTGCAATACTACACACAGCCTGGAGGCAGATGTGCTGCAATACTACACACAGCCTGGAGGCAGATGTGCTGCAATACTACACACAGCCTGGAGGCAGATGTGCTGCAATACTACACACAGCCTGGAGGCAGATGTGCTGCAATACTACACACAGCCTGGAGGCAGATGTGCTGCAATACTACACACAGCCTGGAGGCTGATGTGCTGCAATACTACACACAGCCTGGAGGCAGTTGTGCTGCAATACTACACACAGCCTGGAGGCAGATGTGCTGCAATACTACACACAGCCTGGAGGCAGATGTGCTGCAATACTACACACAACCTGGGAGCAGATGTGCTGCAATACTACACACAACCTGGAGGCAGATGTGCTGCAATACTACACACAGCCTGGAGGCAGATGTGCTGCAATACTACACACAGCCTGGGAACTAACTGGCCAGTTGTTTTGGCCGGGGGAGGGGGGATTTGGATGGTGCAAAGGAAGAGGAGTTGTTGGCAATGCTAGCTGCACCTAGATGATATTAACTGTGGTAGCCGGGGCTGTGTCAGGGAAGTTAGCGTTTAGCTCGAGCACCCACGGTGACGAGCAGCAGCCATCACTATTAATAATAATTATTTTAAATTTAATTTTTTTCTGATTCAGACCTCCAAACTCTTTGAAAATATTTCTCCCCCTAGTGGTGGCTGCAGACAGGATCTTATCATGTATCTCTGTATACAGGGAGCTCCCCCTAGTGGTGGCTGCAGACAGGATCTTATCATGTATCTCTGTATACAGGGAGCTCCCCCTAGTGGTGGCTGCAGACAGGATCTTATCATGTATCTCTGTATACTGGGAGCTCCCCCTAGTGGTGGCTGCAGACAGAATCTTATCATGTATCTCTGTATACAGGGAGCTCCCCCTAGTGGTGACTGCAGACAGGATCTTATCATGTATCTCTGTATACAGGGAGCTCCCCCTAGTGGTGACTACAGACAGGATCTCATCATGTATCTCTGTATACAGGGAGCTCCCCCTAGTGGTGGCTGCAGACAGAATCTTATCATGTATCTCTGTATACAGGGAGCTCCCCCTAGTGGTGGCTGCAGACAGGATCTTATCATGTATCTCTGTATACAGGGAGCTCCCCCTAGTGGTGGCTGCAGACAGAATCTTATCATGTATCTCTGTATACAGGGAGCTCCCCCTAGTGGTGGCTGCAGACAGGATCTTATCATGTATCTCTGTATACAGGGAGCTCCCCCTAGTGGTGGCTGCAGACAGGATCTTATCATGTATCTCTGTATACAGGGAGCTCCCTCTAGTGGTGGCTGCAGACAGGATCTTATCATGTATCTCTGTATACAGGGAGCTCCCCCTAGTGGTGACTGCAGACAGGAACTTATCATGTATCTCTGTATACAGGGAGCTCCCCCTAGTGGTGACTGCAGATAGGATCTTATCATGTATCTCTGTATACAGGGAGCTCCCCCTAGTGGTGACTGCAGACAGGATCTTATCATGTATCTCTGTATACAGGGAGCGCCCCCTAGTGGTGGCTGCAGACAGGATCTTATCATGTATCTCTGTATACAGGGAGCTCCCCCTAGTGGTGGCTGCAGACAGGATCTTATCATGTACAGTCATGGCCAAAGGTTTTGAGAATGCTACAAATATTAATTTTTACAAAGTCTACTGCTTAAGTTTTTCTAATGGCAATTTGCATATACTCCAGAATGTCATAAAGAGTGATCAGCTTAACAGCAATTACTTGCAAAGTCAATATTGGCTAATAAAATGAGCTTTAACCCCCAAAACACATTTCAACATCATTGCATTCCTGCCTTAAAAGGAGCAGCTAACATTGTTGTAGTGATTGTTCCAGTAACACAGGTGTGGGTGTTGATCAGGACAGGGCTGGCGATCAATCAGTCATGATTAAGTAAGAATGACACCACTGGACACTTTAAAAGGAGCGCTGGTGCTTGGTATCATTGTTTCTCTTCAGTTAACCATGGTTATCTCTAAAGAAACACGTGCAGCCATCATTGCTCTGCACAAAAATGGCCTAACAGGGAAGAGTATCGCAGCTACAAAGATTGCACCTCAGTCACCAATCTATCGCATCATCAAGAACTTCAAGGAGAGAGCTTCCATTGTTGCCAAAAAGGCTCCAGGGCGCCCAAGAAGGACCAGCAAACGCCAGGACCGTATCTAAAAACTGTTTCAGCTGCGGGATGGGACTACCAGCAGTGGCGAGCTAGCGCAGCAATGGCAGCAGGCTGGTGTGAGGGCTTCTGCACGCACTGTGAGGCGGAGACTGCTGGAGCAAGGCCTGGTTTCAAGGAGGGCAGCAAAGAAGCCACTTCTCTCCAGAAAAACATCAGGGACCGACTGATATTCTGCAGAAGGTGCAGGGAGTGGACTGCTGAGGACTGGGGGAAAGGCATTTCTCTGATGAATCACCTTTTCGATTGTTTTGGACGTCTGGAAAACAGCTTATTAGGAGAAGAAGAGGTGAGCGCTAGCACCAGTCTTGTCTCATGCAACTGTTAAGCATCCGGAAACCATTCATGTGTGGGGCTGCTTCTCAGCCAAGGGAATCGCACCACTCACAGTCTGGCCTAAAAACACCGCCATGAATAAAGAATGTACCAGAATGTCCTCCAAGAGCAACTTCTCCCAACTGTCCAAGAGCAGGCGCCCAACAATGCCTTTTCCAGCATGATGGAGCACCTTGCCATAAAGCAAAGGGGATCACTAAATGGCTCATGGAGCAAAGCATAGAGATTTTGGGTCCATGGCCTGGAAACTCCCCAGATCTTAATCCCATTGAGAACTTGTGGGCAATCATCAAGAGACGGGTGGACAAACAAAAACCAACAAATTCTGGCAAAATGCAAGCATTGCTTATGCAAGAATGGACAGCGATCATCAGGATTTGCTCCAGAAGATGATTGAGAGCTGCCGGGGAGAATTGCAGAGGTCCTGAAGACGAAGGGTCAACACTGCAAATATTCACTTGCTGCAGTAACTCATTCTAATGTCAATAGAACCTTCTGGTCTCATAATATGATTGCAATTATATTTCTGTATGTGATGTAAACATCAGACAACACAATTAAACACCAGAGGGAACAGATCATGTGAAAATAGCATTTTGGTGTCATTCTCAAAACTTTTGGCCATGACTGTATCTCTGTATACAGGGAGCTCCCCCTAGTGGTGGCTGCAGACAGGATCTTATCATGTATCTCTGTATACAGGGAGCTCCCCCTAGTGGTGACTGCAGACAGGGTCTTATCATGTATCTCTGTATACAGGGAGGTCAGTCTAGTGGTGGCTGCAGACAGGATCTGATCATGTATCTCTGTATACAGGGAGCTCCTCCTAGTGGTGGCTGCAGACAGGATCTGATCATGTATCTCTGTATACAGGGAGCTCCCCCTAGTGGTGGCTGCAGACAGGATCTTATCATGTATCTCTGTATACAGGGAGCTCCCTCTAGTGGTGGCTGCAGACAGGATCTCATCATGTATCTCTGTATACAGGAAGCTCCCCCTAGTGGTGACAGCAGACAGGATCTTATCATGTATCTCTGTATACAGGGAGCTCCCCCTAGTGGTGGCTGCAGACAGGATCTTATCATATATCTCTGTATACAGGGAGCTCCCCCTAGTGGTGGCTGCAGACAGGATTTTATCATGTATCTCTGTATACAGGGAGCTCCCCTAGTGGTGGCTGCAGACAGGATTTTATCCTGTATCTCTGTATACATGGAGCTCCCCCTAGTGGTGGCTGCAGACAGGATCTTATCATGTATCTCTGTATACAGGGAGCTCCCCCTAGTGGTGGCTGCAGACAGGATCTTATCATGTATCTCTGTATAAAGGAGCTCCCCCTAGTGGTGGCTGCAGACAGGATCTTATCATGTATCTCTGTATACAGGGAGCTCCCCCTAGTGGTGGCTGCAGCCAGGATTTTATCATGTATATCTGTATACAGGCAGCTCCCCCTAGTGGTGGCTGCAGACAAGATCTTATCATGTATCTCTGTATACAGGGAGATCCTCCTAGTGGTGACTGCAGACAGGATCTTATCATGTATCTCTGTATACAGGGAGCTCCCCCTAGTGGTGGCTGCAGACAGGATTTTATCATGTATCTCTGTATACAGGGAGCTCCCCCTAGTGGTGGCTGCAGACAGGATTTTATCATGTATCTCTGTATACAGGGAGCTCCCCTAGTGGTGGCTGCAGACAGGATTTTATCCTGTATCTCTGTATACATGGAGCTCCCCCTAGTGGTGGCTGCAGACAGGATCTTATCATGTATCTCTGTATACAGGGAGCTCCCCCTAGTAGTGGCTGCAGACAGGATCTTATCATGTATCTCTGTATAAAGGAGCTCCCCCTAGTGGTGGCTGCAGACAGGATCTTATCATGTATCTCTGTATACAGGGAGCTCCCCCTAGTGGTGGCTGCAGCCAGGATTTTATCATGTATATCTGTATACAGGCAGCTCCCCCTAGTGGTGGCTGCAGACAAGATCTTATCATGTATCTCTGTATACAGGGAGATCCTCCTAGTGGTGACTGCAGACAGGATCTTATCATGTATCTCTGTATACAGGGAGCTCCCCCTAGTGGTGGCTGCAGACAGGATTTTATCATGTATCTCTGTATACAGGGAGCTCCCCCTAGTGGTGGCTGCAGACAATCTGATAACTCATTTCTTTATACAGGAAGATCCCATTAATGATGACTGTGGTTACAAATAATTGTATAACTTAATTCTCCATTCTTGCAGGGGATTTGCAGATTTGTCTGCTCACTTTTGCTCTCTCAAAAGGAATTAATCAGCACAGAATAATGGTCCTAACAAATGTGACTTTAAAAGGAAATGCTGTGTTTGGGTTGACTTGTTGTCCGTGACCTTGTGTCGTGGTGGCTGCCAGGCGACTGAGAAAAGATGGAAATTTTACACCTCGTCATAACAACACCTTGAAGAACTTTCCTAAACACTTAACATCTCTCAGTTAATACCCATAATGCTGTTTGTCAGCATCAGGCAATTAAGGGATTTGTTACTGAGAGGCGAAGGGTTTTGGGTCATTGAATTTTCTCCGAGCTCGGAGGGGGAGACAACGTCAAGCTAAAAACGTATAGGGAATCCTTTCAGCCCATCCAGCAATGGATCCGATCTCTCCCCCTCCCCAGACCTGGACCCCCTCCAGCAGGACCGCGATGGAAAGGGCTTAGCTGCCACTCCGAGACATTCTCATAAACTCTTAAGTCTTTTATAAGATCTGTGTCTTGTCTGGGTGAACCCTTAGTGCATTAACATACTTTGACTGCGAGGCTGCACCACTGAAGGATTCATAGAGACGACTTTACTAATTTTTGTAGGACATTTACATGCATTACATTACAGTGCTTTATGCTGAGATGCTTAAAGGGGATAAGCAAAGTCATATATAAATACTAAAATATATACATTTCAGCCACCAATGTCAAGTTCTTAGTTCTGATGAAAATATAGTCTCATCCATTTCACATAAATTCTACTAGAATTCTACTAGAATAGAAAGTTAAGTGTAATACCACCTTTCTCCACTGCTGGCGACAGTGGATTTCCATAGACTCTAATGCAACAGCGCCCCCAGGCTCGAAACTAAGTAGAGTTTATAGTTACTTGGAAATGCAAAATGCAGATGTCATTTTAATCAGCAGAATTGTTTGTTGTTTTTTTTTTAAATCTGTCTTCGACTATAACAGTGAATCCAATGGTTCATCTCACGCTAAACTGTGCCATTAGTTGTTCTATGGCAGAAATATTTGGCCCATTATAGGAGATAGGGTGAGTCAAAGCCCAAATTAGTCCAATAATGTGATTATGACGCATGTGATATAAATGCCTGTCATTAGGTTTTATTCTCTAACAATAAATGAATTCCAGCATAAAAAACACCATAAAGAACAGCGGCAGCACAAATCCACCCTAAAATCTCTGGTGGGCAGCAATATTAACACTGTGGGCCATAATGACATATGAAGTAGTCGGGCTGTGCAGGAGGCTGCCACCTAGTGGTGGTTACAGCAATCACATTCTACAGAGGGCAGAAGATACTGCATTCACTAATACTGAGCATTAAGATACAACCTGGGTATGGATGGCATATGTTGGTATAACATGAGCATCATCTGTGCAGAATTATTTATGGCCAACACGTATAACCTGGGTATCTCCAGTATATAATTATATATGTACAGCTGCTATAACCTGGGCATCTCCTGTATATAACTATATATGTACAGCCGGTATAACCCGGGCATCTCCTGTATATAATTATATATGTACAGCTGGTATAATCTGGACATCTCCTGTATATAACTATATATGTACAGCCGGTATAACCCGGGCATCTCCTGTATATAATTATATATGTACAGCCGGTATAACCTGGACATCTCCTGTATATAATTATATATGTACAGCCGGTATAACCTGGGCATCTCCTGTATATAATTATATATGTACAGCCGGTATAACCTGGGCATCTCCTGTATATAATTATATATGTATAGCTGGTATAACCTGGGCATCTCCTGTATATAATTATATATATATAGCTGGTATAACCTGGGCATCTCCTGTATATAATTATATATGTACAGCTGGTATAACCTGGACATCTCCTGTATATAATTATATATGTACAGCTGGTATAACCTGGGCATCTCCTGTATATAATTATATATGTATAGCTGGTATAACCTGGGCATCTCCAGTATATAATTATATATGTACAGCTGGTATAACCTGGGCATCTCCTGTATATAATTATATATGTACAGCCGGTATAACCCGGGCATCTCCTGTATATAATTATATATGTATAGCTGGTATAACCTGGGCATCTCCTGTATATAATTATATATGTACAGCCGGTATAACCTGGGCATCTCCTGTATATAATTATATATGTACAGCTGGTATAACCTGGGCATCTCCTGTATATAATTATATATGTACAGCCGGTATAACCTGGGTATCTCCTGTATATAATTATATATGTACAGCCGGTATAACCTGGGCATCTCCTGTATATAATTATATATGTACAGCTGGTCTAACCTGGGCATCTCCTGTATATAATTATATATATACAGCTGCTCTAACCTAGGCATCTCCTGTATATAATTATATATGTACAGCCGGTATAACCCGGGCATCTCCTGTATATAATTATATATGTACAGCCAGTATAACCTGGGCATCTCCTGTGTATAATTATATATGTACATCTGGTATAACCTGGGTATCTCCTGTAAATTATTATAATATATACAGCCGGTATAACCTGGGCATCTCCTGTGTATAATTATATATGTACAGCTGGTATAACCTGGGCATCTCCTGTATATAATTATATATGTACAGCCGGTATAACCTGGGCATCTCCTGTATATAATTATATATGTACAGCTGGTATAACCTGGGCATCTCCTGTATATAATTTTATATGTACAGCTGGTATAACCTGGGCATCTCCTGTATATAATTATATATGTACAGCCGGTATAACCTGGGCATCTCCTGTATATAATTATATATGTACAGCTGGTATAACCTGGGCATCTCCTGTATATAATTATATATGTACAGCCGGTATAACCTGGGCATCTCCTGTATATAATTATATATGTACAGCCGGTATAACCTGGACATCTCCTGTATATAATTATATATGTACAGCCGGTATAACCTGGGCATCTCCTGTATATAATTATATATGTACAGCCGGTATAACCTGGGCATCTCCTGTATATAATTATATATGTACAGCTGGTATAACCTGGGCATCTCCTGTATATAATTATATATGTACAGCTGCTATAACCTGGGCATCTCCTGTGTATTATATAGAGCTGGTATAAGTTCTGCGTCTTCTTGTCTATAGTGATGTATTTTGGATCGTACTGATGATGATGATGATGATGATGATGATGTTTTTCGCATTGAAGTTGCTGGACTCCTCCTCACGCGTTTGGAAGGCTTCCAGTAAGGGCTGCTTCTCACTTGCGAGTTTCTCGCAGTAGAGCAATGCGAGAAAAACTCGCATTGGAATCGGACACATGTTAGTGAATGATTCCGCTCTCATCTGTGATTTTTTTCTCAGTGCAAATCGGACTGCAGCATGCTGCTTTTTTGCGAGTTTCTACTGCGAGTTTCTCCAATGCAAGTCTATGGGAGTGTGTAAATAATCGGATGTCACGGGACGGCACTCACACCATCTTAGTGACATCCGATTTTCTAAATACATTTCTCGCATGTTTCCTAAAACACTGGAAACGAGCGATGTCTCCCAATGTCTGTCAATCACTATTCCCTGTCAGTCGGTCTCTCCCTCTCGGTCTCTATTCTCTCTCTGTCGGTCCGTCACTATCTCTGTCCCTCTCTCACAGTCTGTCGGTCATTTTCCCCCCCTCTCTCATACTCACCGTTCCCCGATCCCCCGGTGCGGCGCTGCACGGCTTTCTCACTGCTCCGGCGGCTTTTACTATTTTGAAAAAGCCGGCCGCTCATTAAAGAATCTCGTATTCCCTGCTTTCCCTGCCCACAGGCGCCTATGATTGGTTGCAGTGAGACACGCCCCCACGCTGAGTGACAGCTGTCTCACTGCACCCAATCACAGCAGCCGGTGGGCGTGTCTATACTGTGCAGTGAAATAAATAAATAAATAATTAAAAAAAACGGCGTGCGGTCCCCCCCAATTTTAATACCAGCCAGATAAAGCCATACGGCTGAAGGCTGGTATTCTCAGGATGGGGAGCTCTACGTTATGGGGAGCCCCCCAGCCTAACAATATCAGTCAGCAGCCGCCCAGAATTGCCGCATACATTATATGCGACAGTTCTGGGACTGTACCCGGCTCTTCCCGATTTACCCTGGTGCGTTGGCAAATCGGGGTAATAAGGAGTTATTGGCAGCCCATAGCTGCCACTAAGTCCTAGATTAATCATGTCAGGCGTCTATGAGACACCCTCCATGATTAATCTGTAAGTTACAGTAAATAAACACACACACACGAAAAAATCCTTTATTGGAAATAAAAAACACAAACACATTCCCTCATTACCAATTTATTATCCCCGACAAACCCTCCATGTCCGGCGTAATCCACGGACTCCAGCGTCGCTTCCAGCTCTGCTGCATGGAGGTGACAGGAGCTGCAGAAGACACCGCCGCTCCGGTCACCTCCAAGCAGCAACTGAGGTGAGTAGCGCGATCTGCTGAGGTGTCACTGAGGTTACCCGCTGTCACTGGGAATACGAGATTGTTTAATGAGCGGCCGGCTTTTTCAAAATAGTAAAAGCCGCCGGAGCAGTGAGAAAGCCGTGCAGCGCCGCGCCGGGGATCGGTGAGTATGAGAGAGGGCTGCTAACTTCAGTCACTCGGGGGATTAGTGGTCACCGGTGAGCCCTTCACTGGTGACCGCTAATCAGGGCGCGACACAGACAGAGCCGCAGCATGACAATGAAGTCGGGTGAAGTTCACCCGAGTTCATTCTGACAGTGCGGCTCTGTCTGTGTCTGCTGTCATCTGCCATTCAGCTCTGCTACATGGCTGTCTGTGTCTGCTGTTAGCGGCCATGTAGCAGCGCTGAATGGCAGATGACATAGTAAAAAATACGCATTACACACGCATTACACACGCATTACACACGCTAGTAAAATCTCAGAAATAGCATCGCACTTGCGTTGCACTCGCACCTAACGTGAACTAAAATCAGCCGAGTATTTTTCAGCCCAGTCGGACCGATTTTACTCGCATAGATGTGTTTCCACCCTAAGGGTATGTGCGCACATTGCTTTTTACCTGCTTTTTACCTGCTTTTTTGTTGCTTTTTCTTCTGCGCTGTTTAATGCCAAAATGGATGTGTTCTTCTATTCAAGCAAAGTCTATGGGAATTTGGGTTTCTTGTTCACACTATGCTGTTCAAACTGCAGCCTTTTTGTGGCAGAACTTTGGTCAAAAACTCAGCTTTTCAAAGAAGCAACATGTCAATTGTTTTTGCCATTTGGGTTTTGCAAAGCTGAGTTTTTGACCAAAGTTCTGCCACAAAAAGGCAGCATTTTGAACAACATAGTGTGAACAAGAAACCCAAATTCCCATAGACTTTGCTTGAATAGAAGAACACATCCATTTTGGCATTAAACAGCGCAGAAGAAAAAGCAGCAAAAAAGCAGGTAAAAAGCAGGTAAAAAGCAACGTGCGCACATACCCTAACTTCTTCTTCGCTGTCGCACGCTCCTTGCTGGTTTTCCGCTGTTTATCTAGCAGGTGTTGCTACTTGCTGGGCAGGTTATTAGTGGATCCACTGCTGTATATACTGAGCTGCCGGTCCCAGTGACCTTCTGTGGCACCAGTGAGGAGCAGGCACAGGTACTGGAGCAAACACTGCGGGGTCACCAAAAGCAGCACAAAATCACAAAACCTGTATCCACTGTACCTGAGTCACTGTACCTAAGCCTGCCAGGTCCATACATTTACAGGTGTATCTCAGCATGCATATAAGAGTCCAAATTACCCGGAAGGGTTCGGGATTATGTAAAATGTCCCAAAGTGCGTATTTATGTCCCACTAACAGGAGGAAATGTTAGGTAATCAGGTATCTAATCCTAACGTATCTAATCCTACCATGTGTGTTACTGTCTGCTACACTGGTGTGTCTGAGCTTTTTGTGTAAGATTGTCGTCTTATCAATGTATGGAAGCCTGTCATATCTTACTGTTTGCTACAATGTAGCTAAGACTAATGTGTGTGATACATTCTGCTGAGTCATAAATAGCATCTGTGATACTGTCTACAGAGCTCATGTATCTAATCCTCTCCTATGTGATACTGTCTACAGAGCTCGTGTATCTAATCGTCTCCTGTGTGATACTGTCTATAGAGCTCATGTATCTAGTCCTATCCTATGTGATACTGTCTATAGAGCTCATGTATCTAATCCTATCCTGTGTGATACTGTCTATAGAGCTCATGTATCTAATCCTATCCTGTGTGATACTGTCTATAGAGCTCATGTATCTAATCCTATCCTGTGTGATACTGTCTATAGAGCTCATGTATCTAATCCTATCCTGTGTGATACTGTCTATAGAGCTTATGTATCTAATCCTATCCTGTGTGATACTGTCTATAGAGCTCATGTATCTAATCCTATCCTGTGTGATACTGTCTACAGAGCTCATGTATCTAATCCTCTCCTATGTGATACTGTCTTTTTAGGTAGTGTATCTAAGTCTATTATATTGATTATGTGTTATACCACCTCTTGAATTTCATGTATCTAAGCTTATCATGTGGACCATCTACAGTAATCATGTGTGATACAGTAGTCATAGTTCAGTATCTAGTCTTTTCATGTGTGATACTGTTTACTGAATAAGTGTATCTAAGCCTATATTCACTTGGAGTTCAGACACTTAAAAGTGGCATTTGTACCAGGGTCCTGCAAATATTTTTTTGCTCAGCTCCCAATCTTCAAGTTCATGTATCTAAGCTTATCATGTGTGATACTGTCTATGGGGTTAATGTATCTAAGCTTATCATGTGTGATACTGTCTTCGGGGTTCATGTATCTAAGCTTATGTGTGATACTGTCTTCGGGGTTCATGTATCTAAGCTTATCATGTGTGATACTGTCTTCGGGGTTCATGTATCTAAGCTTATCATGTGTGATACTGTCTTCGGGGTTCATGTATCTAAGCTTATCATGTGTGATACTGTCTTCGGGGTTCATGTATCTAAGCTTATGTGTGATACTGTCTTCGGGGTTCATGTATCTAAGCTTATCATGTGTGATACTGTCTTCGGGGTTGATGTATCTAAGCTTATCATGTGTGATACTGTCTTCGGGGTTCATGTATCTAAGCTTATGTGTGATACTGTCTTCGGGGTTCATGTATCTAAGCTTATCATGTGTGATACTGTCTTCGGGGTTCATGTATCTAAGCTTATCATGTGTGATACTGTCTTCGGGGTTCATGTATCTAAGCTTATCATGTGTGATACTGTCTATGGGGTTCATGTATCTAAGCTTATGTGTGATACTGTCTTCGGGGTTCATGTATCTAAGATTATCATGTGTGATACTGTCTTCGGGGTTCATGTATCTAAGATTATCATGTGTGATACTGTCTTCGGGGTTCATGTATCTAAGCTTATCATGTGTGATACTGTCTTCGGGGTTCATGTATCTAAGCCTATTATGTGTGATACTGTCTATGGGGTTCATGTATCTAAGCTTATCATGTGTGATACTGTCTTTGGGGTTCATGTATCTAAGCTTATGTGTGATACTGTCTTCGGGGTTCATGTATCTAAGCTTATGTGTGATACTGTCTTCGGGGTTCATGTATCTAAGCTTATCATGTGTGATACTGTCTTCGGGGTTCATGTATCTAAGCTTATGTGTGATACTGTCTTCGGGGTTCATGTATCTAAGCTTATGTGTGATACTGTCTTCGGGGTTCATGTATCTAAGCTTATCATGTGTGATACTGTCTTCGGGGTTCATGTATCTAAGCTTATGTGTGATACTGTCTTCGGGGTTCATGTATCTAAGCTTGTCATGTGTGATACTGTCTACGGGGTTCATGTATCTAAGCTTATCATGTGTGATACTGTCTTCGGGGTTCATGTATCTAAGCTTGTCATGTGTGATACTGTCTACGGGGTTCATGTATCTAAGCTTATCATGTGTGATACTGTCTTCGGGGTTCATGTATCTAAGCTTGTCATGTGTGATACTGTCTTCGGGGTTCATGTATCTAAGCTTGTCATGTGTGATACTGTCTTCGGGGTTCATGTATCTAAGCTTGTCATGTGTGATACTGTCTACGGGGTTCATGTATCTAAGCTTATCATGTGTGATACTGTCTTCGGGGTTCATGTATCTAAGCTTGTCATGTGTGATACTGTCTACGGGGTTCATGTATCTAAGCTTATCATGTGTGATACTGTCTTCGGGGTTCATGTATCTAAGCTTGTCATGTGTGATACTGTCTTCGGGGTTCATGTATCTAAGCTTATGTGTGATACTGTCTTCGGGGTTCATGTATCTAAGCTTATCATGTGTGCTACCTTCTCAGAGTATTGCATTTCCCATCTTCCGCCCTTTGTTGGAGAATGGTGACCTCTGCACCATGGGCATTGCTGTACTGGGCTCGTGCTGGCGCGTTTCGCGGCCTGACCTCATCTATAGTGATCAGCGGTTACGGGCGGGGGAGGGGGCTTTGCTTTCTAGCGCAGAGATGGGCGTGCGATCAGGAATGAATAATAAAGAAATAACAGACTGAATATTTGTAAACGCTTCGTCATCTGTTTGACCAACTAATCCGCATGTGAGCAAATATTTACTGTCCCGCTGCAGCGCGCTCCGCCTCTGACCTGCGGGTGACGCCATCTCGCGGCGGCAGGAAACCTGCGAGGAGAATGGTCAGACGATGCTGGGGCCGCGGGCTCCTTATTGTTTCTGATGTATTATACTTTCACACTTATGTTGTGCGGCATCCGTCACAATGCTTTGTAAATAGTGTGATATATCATCCCCGCACACACCCCGGCACTACCGCACCCACCATCATCCATGCACACACCCCGGCACTACCGCACCCATCATCACCGCACACACCCCGGCACTACCGCCCCCATCATCACCGCACACACCCCGGGACTACCACACTCATCATCATCACTGCACACACCCCGGCACTACCGCCCCCCTCATCATCACTGCACACACCCCGACACTACCGCACTCATCATCACCGCACACACCCCGGCACTACCGCACTCATCATCATCCCCGCACACACCCCGGCACTACCGCCCCCATTATCATCCCCGCACACACCCCGGCACTACCGCCCCCATCATCACCGCACACACCCCGGCACTACCGCCCCCATCATCATCCCCGCACACACCCCGGCACTACCGCCCCCATCATCACCGCACACACCCCGGCACTACCGCCCCCATCATCACCACACACACCCCGGCACTACCGCACTCATCATCATCACCGCACACACCCCGGCACTACCGCCCCCATCATCATCCCCGCACACACCCCGGCACTACCGCCCCCATCATCACCGCACACACCCCGACACTACCGCCCCCATCATCACCGCACACACCCCGACACTACCGCCCCCATCATCACCGCACACACCCCGACACTACCGCCCCCATCATCACCACACACACCCCGACACTACCGCCCCCATCATCACCACACACACCCCGACACTACCGCCCCCCATCATCACCGCACACACCCCGACACTACCGCCCCCATCATCACAGCACACACCCCGACACTACCGCCCCCATCATCACCACACACACCCCGACACTACCGCCCCCATCATCACCGCACACACCCCGACACTACCGCCCCCATCATCACCACACACACCCCGACACTACCGCCCCCATCATCACCGCACACACCCCGACACTACCGCCCCCATCATCACCACACACACCCCGACACTACCGCCCCCATCATCACCGCACACACCCCGGCACTACCGCACTCATCATCATCCCCGCACACACCCCGGCACTACCGCCCCCATCATCACCGCACAGACCCCGGCACTACCACCCCCATCATCCGCACACACACCCCGGCACTACCACACCCATCATCACCGCACCCATCATCCCCGCACACACCCCGGCACTACCACACCCATCATCATCACTGCACACACCCCGGCACTACCGCACCCATCATCATCACTGCACACACCTCGGCACTACTGCACCCATCATCATCCCCGCACACACCCCGACACTACCGCACTCATCATCATCCTCACACACACCCTGGCACTACCGCCCCCATCATCATCACTGCACACACCTCGGCACTACTGCACCCATCATCATCACTGCACACACCTCGGCACTACTGCACCCATCATCATCACCGCACACACCCCGGCACTACCGTCCCCATCATCACCGCACAGACCCCAGCACTACCGCACTCATCATCATCCCCGCACACACCCTGGCACTACCGCACTCATCATCATCCCCGCACACACCCCGGCACTACCGCACTCATCATCATCCCCGCACACACCCCGGCACTACCGCCCCCATCATCATCACTGCACACACCCCGGCACTACCGCACCCATCATCATCACCGCACACACCCCGGCACTACCACCTCCATCATCGTCACCGCACACACCCTGGCACTACCACACCCATCATCACAACTGCACACACCCCGGCACTACCACCCCCATCATCATCCCCGCGCACACCCCGGCACTACCGCACCCATCATCATCCCCGCACACACCCCGGCACTACCGCCCCCATCATCATCACTGCACACACCCCGACACTACCACACCCATCATCACAACTGCACACACCCCGGCACTACCACCCCCATCATCATCCCCGCGCACACCCCGGCACTACCGCACCCATCATCATCCCCGCACACACCCCGGCACTACCGCCCCCATCATCATCACTGCACACACCCCGGCACTACCGCCCCCATCATCAACAAAGTAACCCCGGCACTACCGCACCCATCATCCCCGCACACACCCCGGCACTACCACCCCCATCATCATCACTGCACATACCCCGGCACTACCGCACTCATCATCATCCCCGCACACACCCCGGCGCTACCGCACCCATCATCATCCCCGCACACACCCCGACACTTCCGCCCCCATCATCATCCCCGCACACACCCCGGCACTACCGCACCCATCATCATCACTGCACACACCCCGGCACTACCACCCCCATCTTCATCCCAGCACACACCCCAGCACTACCGCACTCATCATCATCACTGCACACACCCCGGCACTACTGCACCCATCATCATCACTGCACACACCCCGGCACTACCGCACTCATCATCATCCCCGCACACACCCCGGTGCTACCGCCCCCATCATCATCCCCGCACACACCCCGGCACTACCGCCCCCATCATCATCCCCGCACACACCCCGGCACTACCGCCCCCATCATCATCGCCACACACACCCCGGCACTACCGCACCCATCATCATCACTGCACACACCCCGGCACTACCGCACTCATCATCATCCCCGCACACACCCCGGCACTACCACCCCCATCATCATCACTGCACACACCCCGGCACTACCGCACTCATCATCATCCCCGCACACACCCCGGCACTACCGCACTCATCATCATCCCCACACACACCCCGGCGCTACCGCACCCATCATCATCCCCACACACACCCCAGCACTACCGCCCCCATCATCATCCCCGCACACACCCCGGCACTACCGCCCCCATCATCATCCCCGCACACACCCCGGCACTACCGCCCCCATCATCATCCCCGCACACACCCCGGCACTACCACACCCATCATCATCACTGCACACACCCCGGCACTACCACCCCCATCTTTATCCCCGCACACACCCCGGCACTATCGCACCCATCATCATCACTGCACACACCCCGGCACTACCGCAATCATCATCATCCCCGCACACACCCCGGCACTACCGCACCCATCATCATCCCGGCACACACCCCGGCACTACCACCCCCATCATCATCCCCCCACACCCTCCGGCACTACCGCCCCCATCATCATCAGTGCGCACACTCCAGCACTACCGCCCCCATCATCACCGCACACACCCCGGCACTACCGCACCCATCATCATCCCCGCACACACCCCGGCACTAAAGCACCCATCATCATCCCCGCACACACCCCGGCACTACCACCCCCATCATCATCACCGCACACACGCAGGCACTACCACCCCCATCATCACCGCACACACGCAGGCACTACCACCCCCATCATTACCGCACACACCCTGGCACTACCGCACTCATCATCACCACACACATGCAGGCACTACCGCACTTATCATCACCACACACACCCCGGCACTACCGCACCCATCATCACCGCACACACGTAGGCACTGCCGCACTCATCACCGAATACACACAGGCACTACTGCTCCCATCATCACCGCACACATTACCTCAATGACGTCCCTGCTGACAGCGCGACTCACTTCAGTTGCTGCCTGGAGCTGACAGAGGGCGGCGGTGTTCTACGGCCACTCCTGTCAGCTTCATGTAGCAGAGCTGGATGCGTTGCGGGACCTCGTGTGGATTACGCTGGACCTGGAGGGGTATTTGGGGATTCATAAAGTGGTGAAAGAGGGGTTTTTTTTAATCTTTTATTCCAAATAAAGTATTTTTTCTGGTGTATGTGTTTATTTACGTTTACTTATAGGTTAATCTTTGTGGGTGTCTCATAGATGCCTGCCATGATTAACCTGGGACTTAGTGGCAGCTATGGGCTGCTGCCATTAACTCTTTATTACCTCGATTGCCACAGCACCAGGGTAATTCGGGATGAGCCGGGTAGAGTCACAGGACTGTCGTATATAATGGATGCGGCAATTCCGGGCGGCTGCTGGCTGATATTGTTAGGCTGGGGGGTTCCCCATAATGTGGGGCTCCCCATCCTGAGAATACCAGCCTTCAGCCGTGTGACTTTACCTTGACTGGTATCAAAAGTGACGCTTTGCTCGGTGATAGGCCAGCGTGACGTCATTGCTGTCGTTCTGGCAGCGGATTGGCTCTGGTGTCCTCCATCTTGGATGAGGCACAGAGTCTATATAAGACCCTGACGCACGCCGCCCGGCGCTCAGTCCTCTTGGTTCATGCATGAGAGTAGACGCTCTGTGCACGTCCCTCTAGGCATCTCTCTGTCTATGCTAGGTGAGCGCTACCGGCAGGGTAGCGTTCTTATACCTTACAGCTTCGACTGTGGTCCGTATCCTCGCACCTTATTGGAGCGGACATAGGCAGGTGCCTGAGGCACATGGTCTGGCTGGGCCTTGTGGGTCTACTCGTAGGTGGACGTTGCCGCTAGGGTAACGTTCCTTATACTGCGTCTGGCAGTTGTTCGTATCCTCGCACACTAGGGGAGCGAACAGAGGTAGGAGCTTTGTGTGGCTTATGCTGCTGTCCGTCTCTTTTGCACCACTAGTGGAGCGGACCTAGGCAGGTGCCATATCTAGTGGTTCGTGTCCTCGCACACTAGTGGACCGAACGCAGGTAGGAGTTTTGTGCGGCTTGTGCTGCTGTCTGTCTCTTTTGCACCACTAGTGGAGCGGACCTAGGCAGGTGCCATATCTAGTGGTTCGCGTCCTCGCACACTAGTGGACCGAACGCAGGTAGGAGTTTTGTGCGGCTTACGCTGCTGCCCGTCTCCTGGCACCACTAGAGGAACGGACCTAGGTAGGTGCCATTTCACACTCACTGTATTGTCTCTGTGACCTTTAACAGAGACCATTCCACACACCCTCCAAGTAAGGGAGGAATTGCTTTATTTCCTAACTATATTCCTCTGTGAGTTTAACAGAGATATTGCACTCTGCACTTTTGCTACAACTATTTACAGCAGCACACTTATATACTTTTCCTCACACTTTAACATATCCTCTGCCATACACTGCAGCAGAGACTTTGCACGGTGGACCCTGACTGTCTCATATCCCTTTGTTTTTCATAATCAGGCAGCCCCCGTAACACACGCCCACCGGCGGCTGTGATTGGTTGCAATGAGACTGCTGTCACTCAGCATGGGGGTGAGTCTGACTGCAACCAATCATAGGCGCCGGTGGGCGGGGGAAGCAGTGAATACTAGATGGAATAATGAGCGGCCGGCATTTTCAAAAGAGGAAAAGCCGCCGGAGCTTTGCGACAACAGTGCAGCGTCGTGCCCATGATCGGTGAGTATGACAGAGGGGGGAGAGAGACCAGGAGTGATTTTAAACGATTTCGATCGTTCTGCTGGACATGCTGAGCATGCTCAGTAGAACGTGACGGAATCCGTCAGCGGATTCCGACGCTTAGCTCATAGCGGCGGAAACCGCCACCATAGACAATCATTAGACACCTTGGCGGATTCCAACGGAACCTAAAAAAAACCAAAAAACGCTACATGTAGTGTTCCCTCCGCCCGACGCTTCGTCAAAATAATGACGCTGTGTCGTGTAGTGGATGCAACACGGACACTTGCGTTACAGTGCGTCGTCAATACAAGTCTATGGAGAATAGCGCAGTGCGTTAACGGACTGCGCTATTCTCCATAGCGGCGGATTGCGCTGAACGCAAGTGTGAAAGTAGCCTTAGACCTCATCAGAGTCAGGAAACCTCTGCCCTGAGGCATCATCCCTGTGGCTCTACAGCTGGGAAACACTACAACTCCCAGCATGGCTGCACAGTGATCCTGGACATTCTGTGAGTTGCAGTTTCACAACAGACCCAAGTGCTGCAGGCTGGAGATTGTGGCTTTGGAGCCTCCACCCTCGTTACCCTCCTCTGCTCCCAACTGTCCTGTGCAGGGTATAACTCTGCAGCTGAATAATATACAGAAAGCAAATATTTACCAGATAAAAACAGGCCAGAAAATAGCCGACATCCAGCGAATTGTGGAACGTTCCATAGAAAGAAAATCAGCGCTTTGATCTCTGTATCAGTCCATGAAGCCTCCGCCGCCGGAGGAGGGGTCCGCGGTCAGCAGTGCGAGAAGTGACGGAAGTTACTAAGCAAATACAGTGTAAATATAGAAATATGACTCACAAAAAGATCAGGATATTCGGCTTTCGGGATGACCCTACAATGACCTCTGACCTTTACAGGTGACCTTAATGTGACCTTCTCTGCAGTTTTGGAAGCTCATGTCCAACTGTTCAATGTTTTAAGACTTTTTACACAACTTGCTGTTCTCTATCAAGGAGCTTAATGATAAAATTCACAGCAGGTGTTTGATCCATGAATCCCCCAATAAATTTCGGGGTTCTGTGAGAATTGGCATATAAACCATCCTCATCACACTGTTCACATTATGACATTATGAGATCAAGACGACACCTAACAATTGATCAGCAGCACCGTGCCATTGTGAGGCTTCATGCAGGAGGTTCTCAGATGGAAGAGGCCTCTGAGCTTAAAGTGTCACAGAGTGTCACCAGCAAGTTGTACAGAGACACAGAGAGACTGAAGAGTCACAGAAAGGCAGAGAAGTGGCCACTGAGCTTACAGTGTCACAGAGTGTCACCAGCAGGTTGTACAGATACACAGAGAGACTGGAAGAGTCACAGAAAGGCAGGGCAGTGGAAGTCCTCTGGCCACATCCCACACTGATGACCATGTCATTTTGAACAATGCCATTCGGAACCGGATGATGAATGCCACACAATTCCAGGCAGATTTAAGGGAGGTGAGAGTCATCAAGTGTCATCAGCGTGGTCTGCATGCATCTGCTGCCAGGTTCCACCGCACTCGACGTGCGTTTCGCAAGCAATCCTCTGAACAAAGGATTTCTTGCAAAACGTGCGTCGTGTGCGGTGGGACCTGGCCCTTCATACGACTCTCTGGACTGGTAATTGTTGTGAATGTCAGTTATGCTTTCGCTGCAGTGAGGCTCCCTCTTGTGGCCAGGAATGGTTTGGACAGAGACCAGGTGTGCTGGAGCAATGGGCGTTTCCATTGCTAACTCTCTGCCTATTTAAACCTTGGTCTGCTAGCAGTCTGAGCCGGTTCTCATTTGTTGTTTAGTTTTCCAGCCTTCTCATCTTGCTCCAGACCACATCTACCCCAGATAAGTGCTTGGTTCTTTCTTATGTTGTTTTGTTCTTTTTGCTCTTATCTGAGTTTGTCATTTTCTGTGGTTGTTTTCAGTTTATTTGCATGCAGGAATCTTCCCTCTCTGTTGCTTAGCTGGGAAGCTCCCTGCAGCTATGTTTGGAGTATTGCTCCTATATGTCCATGTGTTTGTTGCTTCTTGAATTTTTAATGGTTCCTGCTTTCTGTTCATTGGTATGACAAGAGCGCCTGGTATAGGATGGAGTTCAGATCTAGTGATCTGAGGACTTTTTGTACTATCAGGTTTTTGTATTTTTGTAGGGTTTTTCTCTGGCCACCATCAGTCCCTTTCCTGTCCTGTCCTATATAGTCAATGGGGCCTCACCTTTGCTAATCCTATCATCCATCTGTGTATTGTGTTTTCCTATATCACCACAGTCTTTGAATGTGGGGGGCTTGCTATACATTTGTGGTCTATTTCTGAGGCAGAGAGCTATTCATCCTTCCTTCCTTTAGGATAGCTAGTTCTCCGGCTGGGTTCGCAGTGCATAGGACGTTAGTTCACCCCTCGGCTACTTCTAGTGTTGATGGTTAGTAAGGGGATGGCGGCCAGATTAGTTGCCAATGCTCTTGTGACCTTTTTTGCCAATGATCTATTGTGATCTTCTATGGTTCCGGATCATAACAGGTAATTACATGTGCACTATGGGGTTTATATTGTGGTATTTATAACTGGCTGCTATTTTTGACACACTGGTGCCTGTTACTTCCATGTGTGACGCCCCTGGACTATCAGGTCGTTACAGGGTACTGCACAAATTGCCCTTCCATGCAGTATTCCAAGTCCCTCATGGTTCTGGGTCCCTATCTTACAATGTTACCTCCAACAGCAAATTAAATCCTAGATACACCCTGCACCACACCCACCAGACACACCAGTGGACGGCTTGAGTGGAATAGAGTTGCCCACCTGAGGGGTCAGGGAGGGGAGGAGTGTAGTCAGTGAGTGAGTTAGTAGTTGGTGAGTGAGAGGTTGGGAGTGGTGGTTCTAAAGAGAAACTGTCTAGGGTCTGGACCTAGAGGAGTCGGATGCCCGGTCGCAGGGGATTGCGGCTAGGTGCCTGGACCTGTCAAGGAGGACGGTAAGCAGCCTGGCACTGTCACCGGTCCAGGATCGAAGGCACGGCGAGGTACACGGACCCTAGGTTGGGGAGAAACTTCAGGAAACCTGGCAATTAACCTGAGGAGAACGGAGCTTTTATGATCTGTTCCCACCCGCTCCAGAATCGGGGCATTAGCACAACGAGGGGGATAGGACCTTCCAAACAAGCGGTCTAAGAAAATCCCAAGTGTGAGCCCTTAGAGAAGGGTCCCACACTTAGCCACAGTGGGGAGCGTGGCCTGGCAAGTTTCAGACTACTGGGCCACTACGCTAAAGTTAAACTTAGTGCCAGGAGGCAGGTCACAGATCACCAGGCAACACTATAGGGGACAGGAGCCGGACAAGCTCCCCTCAAGCGGCAGCAATACCCCGAGATTTGGTTTACCCGGTTGTCAGCGTCTGCTTATTTACTGAGGGAGTACCTGAGTGATCCCTACACCCTACGGCATCCCACCGAGTCCCGGGGCCTTTCCCTACCAGTGACGGGCAACGTCATCTTGCTGCCCCACTCGATCACCCCGGGTGCTCCCATCGGCAGCGGCGGTATCCCTTCATTACCATACACCACTTGTGGCGTCACAAACTATACCTCCCCCTTTACGTTTAGAAGTGGCCCCAAGCCCCTGGGTCCGGAGACCCTCGAGCCACAAGTCATCACACGGATCCGAGTGGTTCGATCCGCTGCAGGGGCGGCATATACGTACTCATCATTATTTATTTATGGATTATATGGTGATATTTATTAGCATGCAATGATTAATTTATTTAATTGATTACGCATAGTCATATCCATTTTTTCTTTTCATACATATTACAGCTTAATTTTTGGGTCATACCAGTTGAGTTTGCCAAGTGTCTTCGCTGTGTTTTTTCCTTGTGCTTGTTGTACTTTTTATAAATGGTCTTGTACCTTTTTTATCACTCTTTGAATAAAATTAACTAGTTTTATGGTGTCTGGCATAGGGTTGCTTTCTTTTTGGTGTTTTTCTTATTGTTGCTTGTGGCCATTATGTATGGGTTGTGCTATAGGTTATATACAGTCATATGAAAAACAAAATTTGACCGGTGCAAAAGTATGGGCACCTCAACATAAAAGTGACATTAATATTTTGTGGATCCTCCTTTTGCAGAAATCACAGCCTCTAGTGGCTTCCTGTAGCTTTTAATGAGTTCCTGGATCCTGGATGAAGGTAGATTTGACCATTCCTGTTTACAAAACAATTCCAGTTCAGTTAAGTTTGATGGTCGCCGAGCATGGACAGCCGCTTCACATCATCCCACAGATTTTCAATGATATTCAGGTCTGGGGACTGGGATGGCCATTCCAGAACATTGTAATTGTTCCTCTGCATGAATGCCTGAGTAGATTTGGAGCGGTGTTTTGGATCATTGTCTTGCTGAAATATCCATCCCCTGCGTAACTTCAACTTCGTCACTGATTCTTGCACATTATTGTCAAGAATCTGCTGATACTGAGTTGAATCCATGCGACCCTCAACTTTAACAAGATTCCCGGTGCCGGCATTGGCCACACAGCCCCAAAGCATGATGGAACCTCCACCAAATTTTACTGTGGGTAGCAAGTGCTTTTATTGGAATGTCGTGTTTTTTTGCCTCCATGCATAACGCCTTTTTGTATGACCCAACAACTCAATCTTTGTTTCATCAGTCCACAGGACCTTCTTCCAAAATGTAACTGGCTTGTCCAAATGTGCTTTTGCATACCTCAGGCGACTCTGTTTGTGGCGTGCTTGCAGAAACGGCTTCTTTCGCATTACTCTCCCATACAGCTTCTCCTTGTGCAACGTGCGCTGTATTGTTGAGCGATGCACATTGACACCATCTGCAGCAAGATGATGCTGCAGGTCTTTGGAGGTGGTCTGTGGATTGTCCTTGACTGTTCTCATCATTCTTCTTCTTCTGCTTTTCTGATATTTTTCTTGGCCTGCCACTTCTGGGCTTAACAAGAACTGTACCTGTGTTCTTCCACAAAATATTAATGTCACTTTTATGTTGAGGTGCGCATACTTTTGCACCGGTCAAATTTTGTTTAAATGCGGATTGCACATTTTCTGTTAGTACAATAAACCTCATTTCAATCCAGAAATATTACTCAGTCCATCAGTTATTAGATATATGAAACTGAAATAGCAAAAACCCAAATGGTTATAAAGAAAACAGGTTAACATTAATAGGGGTGCCCAAACTTTTTCATATGACTGTAAATATTATAGCTCAGTATATGGCGGGGGTCGGCGGCCGGCGGAGGCTGTGAAGCCGAACTGTTCCACCAGGATTTGGCACATCTCACTTGCTTTAAAATAAAGCAAAAGTGTTTTTATGCAGAAGTGCATGGGTGGTCTAGTGTTACAAAAGGATGTAGATACTAGGCGCAGATTAGAGAGTCAAAATAAAGTGACAGGTTCCCTTTAAAATGCCTAAACCTCTGGGCCCACAATTAGGAAACCCATGCCCTCTCTTCCCTGGCCATTGTAGTAGCCGGTGCTCAACAAGTTGGAGGCCGTGACCCTAAAGTGTAGACGACTTTTCTCATTGACATTAATAGGACTACAATGTAACGGATGACGGTCTCACCAGTGACATCTCACATCCAGGGGGGACCTTGGGTTCAGGGAAGTTTTGCCCTGTGCTATTGGAGAAGGAGGATGGGACCTGCTGGAAAAACACAAGATGTCAAGGTAGAGTCTAAAGTTCACGCCATTCCCTCCTGAGCACCGTGTTCTTATTTTCCTTAAACATGACGGAGGATTGGGGACATTCAGCACCAAGATACCGGTCCCAAACCTCCCAAATATCCCTCCAAGGACAATTTACAGATGCGGTGACATCTTCCCTCTCGGGTCGCTCCATTTCTAGACAGACACATCATTATTTTGGGTAATATTCTAGGTATTGTGTCCTGGGAATCGCATAAAACAGACTATTCCTGGAGGTCGATACGACGTGTTCTTATGGGAGATCACAACAGAGCGCAGCTTTGGGAAATATGTGATACCGCGCGGTGTTTTCATGGTTTGCTTGGAGAGCGCGGCCGGTTCACTGCGTACTGATCAGGGCAATACAGTCAGGTTCTGCTTGTGTTTTGGAGAAGATAAGAAATGTATTTTGTAAAGATTGAGACTTTATAGCGCAGAACGTGATGTAAGGTTTCCATCAGAGCTTGTGGGATACACGACTCCTCCAGCCTTTGCCTCCAGTGGCAGATGTAGAGGACAGGAGACCCTGACCCTAAAAGATAATGCCGGGGCTCTTCAGGAGCTAATTGACACCAGCAGTGTTGTAACATGAAGAGGGAGCAGAAAGATGGTTGCCCCCCCACCCAATTATATGGGACGTAAACTTTGCCCCCATGACACAACTATAAGGGTCTGCTCAGGTGACAGGGTTCTAGATAAGTAACGTTGTCTGGGGTCACTTTGACACCTCGGGCTGTGCCGCAGAAACCTCGGGCCATGCCGCAGACACCTCGGGCCATTCCGCAGACACCTCGGGCCGTTCCACAGACACCTCGGGCCGTGCCGAAGAAACCTCGGTCCGTGCCGCGGACACCTAGGGCTGTGCCACAGACACCTTGGACCGTGCCGCAGACACCTCGGGCCGTGCCGCAGACATCTTGGGCCATGCCGCAGACACCTCGGGCCGTGCCGAAGAAACCTCGGTCCGTGCCGCGGACACCTAGGGCCGTGCCGCAGACACTTGGACCGTGCCGCAGACAGCTAGGGCCGTACAGCAGGTGCTGATGCAGAGCACAGGAGTGAACAGGAGAGGAGTGTCCATTGGCCGCACTGTATATAGTCAGTGACCAAGATGATAAAGCTCTAAGTATAATAAATTGAGCTTTGCTATCGCGATCGCTGGTTATACAGAGCACAAGAGACAATGACAACTTTGATTGGTAGCTAATTGTCAGGTCCCCTGTATCCTCTGTCCCGTACCAGTGTCCTAGTCCCTGCTACCTCTTCCCGTTACCTGTCCTTGTGCCCGCCTTCCGATAGCAGTAAGTATCTGCCGTTCTGTCTGCCTCAGCTGTCCTGCTACCACTAGAGACTGTCCTTTCCAGTTCCTGAGCCCATACCTGCCCTGGGAGTGGCACCTGGTGTCCACCGGCCGCCAAGCCCATCCTCACCATCAGATGCTCTGATGACTATCCAGTAGGCACTTTGTTAAGCCCTTCCCACATCAGGATAAGCCCCCGGAGCCTCTGTGGTGGTTCAGTGGGCCCACTCTTGCTAGCCACCTCCACACCGGCGAGCATTACAGTTTGTGCAGGCCATAGACTCCCTGACTCTGACACCCTTTCTCTGCCAGCGCTGTACCAGGAGATATCACAGATGTGTCAATAGCAGGATCAGATACTGTCCTTTATGTGGACCGTGAACACCCGTCTGAATGACCTGGGTCCGGCTAATTCATCTGTATGTGTCCAACCTGCAGCTCCGTATCAACCCGGATCTTGTCTGTTTGTTCTGCCATGTTTCAACGGCAACCCCAAGTAATGCCAAGGGTTCATAAATCAGTGCACACTGCACTTTCAACTTTCGGCCCACCAGTATTCTTTGGACCAGGCCAAACTGACTTTCCTCTTGTCACACCTTGGTGGGGAGGCTCTCGCTTGGGTCAACTTTCTGGTCAACTTTCGCTTGGACTTTCTGGAGGCCTTCCGGAAGGTTTTCGATGAGCCGAGTTGTGTCACCTCTGCTGCGTCCTCTCTTCTGTAGTTGCGCAGGATGTCCACATTGTCGGTCAGAATGTGGATGAAATTATCACCTTCAACTCCAAACTAGGATGGAATAATCAGGCACTGATGGCCGCCTTTTTGGAAGGTTTATCAGGGAATATTAAGGATGAACTGACAATCCATGATATTCCCGCTATGCTGGATGATCAGATTTGCCAGGCTACTAGGATCAATTGCAGGTTCTTGAAGCGATCCATGGAGGTAAAATATGAGAGGGAACCTGTGAACCTGGCTCCTTCTCTTACTAACCTGCTGGTTTACCAGTTTCCAGTTGCGACTCCTGAATCCATAAAGGTTTACTACATTAAGATGTCCAAACAACGTTTAGAACACCGTCAAGGCATGGGCCTGTATTTCTACTGCGGAGGTGCGGAACACTTCATCTTTGTTTCATGAGAATGGGACCCTCTTGCCTAGGGTCAATAGAAGGGGCCACCCTTGATGAGAACAAACCCTCGTTGACCTTGTCTGTGTCCATATTGTATGGAGCTATTGGATTCTGTGAGATGGCGCACCTAGATTCTGGATCTGCAAGGAACTTCATTCAACAGGCTGTGGTGGATCGGTACCAGATCTCCATCCGATGCCTCCAAAGTCCATTGTCAGTGTCTTCTGTGGATGGAACACTCTGGAGGAAATCAATATGCTTTGTTCCTGAGCACGTGCAACATCAAGTGGGAGCTTCGCATTTGGAGAAGATCTCTTTCCTGGTGCTTCCAAACGCGTCTTGTCTGTTTCTCCTGGGTCTGCCTTGGCTCCATACTCATGAGCCTATTCTTGACTAGAAATCTGGAGAGGTGCGCCATTGGGGGCAGAATTGCCATAAGAGATGTCTGTCTGGTTCCTGAAGCCTCAATGATGACTACCATTGAAGGCGTTTTCACTTGTCTTTAAGGGTCTGAGAAGAGGTCTCCCGAGCACTGGCCATACCTACAGCTTTCAAAGACATCTTGCCGGAGAAGAAACTTCCTTCAGCCCTGTTGAAGAGGGGGCATAAGGGGTGGAGGTACTGTAATGCTGGAGTTCCCGCAGTGCCCTGCCTCTCCTCAGCAGGGACAGTGACTCACTCACTGCTGTGGCCGGAGTGCATCCTTCCCCGCTCCTTGTCACTCATGTGGTCTGTTGCCTCCTGCTCCTCCGTGCACAGGTCACCCAGGAGTATACTTAGGGCACACACGTGCACCTGCGCTGCTCTTAAATTTCCACTATTACCTGGAAGTGCCTCTGAGCTTATGGCTCAGAGTCACAATATATTTAAGGTATCCTCCCACTAGGGGAGGTGCCTGCAAATTATTCTTAGTTAGTTTGGTGTTTTGCTTGTCTCGCCCCCTGTATCCTGTGCACTCTATCCTGTACTAGTGTCCTAGTCCCTGCTACCTCTTCCCATTACCTGTCCCTGCGCCCGCCTTCCCATATCTGTCAGTATCTGCCGTCCTGTCTGCTTCAGCCATCCCACTAGAGACTGTAGTTGCCAGTCCCTGAGCCCATCCCTGCCCTGGAGGTCAGCTGCCAGCCATAGTCCAAGACATAGCCCTGGGAGTGGCACCTGAAGTCATCCAGCAGCCAAGCCCATCATCACCACCTGAGGTTTTGGCGTATACCTGGTGGGCGCTTAGTTAAGCCGCTTCCATGTCAGGGTAAGCTTGGATCCCCCTGTTACGGGGGGACCGGCAGATTAATACCAGGGGGTATATATCCTAATCGTCAGTCGGGGCCCACCGTGCTCCAGATGACAAAGGAGCTGCTGGCACCTGAGGGTTAGGCGGAGACTATAGAGCTGGATGGCTCTGAGATAACCCAGGGAATCTGGGAACCGGTCACGTGTGTAGGGACACGTCAGACCGGACGATAACCCGGTTAGCGTTTTGGTGCACCTGGCGCTACACCAACCATGTGTGCAGGGAACACGTGAGGCCGGGTGGTGACCAGGTAGTGTTGACCAGAAGACCGCCACGAAAGCGCCCTGTCAGCCACATGTGTAGGACACGTCAGGCCGAGCAGTCCTCCGATTAGCGTTTCTGGCCACCTCTCAACTGGCCACGTGTGTAAAGGACACATCAGGCCAGATGGTTACACCAGTAGCATTGACCGGGAAGCCGAGGAGGATAAGGAACACCCTGTTACCTCCACAGGGGTCCTGGGGTACACTGTCCGTGTGCGTAGGGGGCACAACCGGACCGGTGGCGCAGCAGGTGCGTTGTCCGTGTGCGTAGGGGGCACAATCGGACAGGAGGCGCAGCAGCTGCAGCCCAGTTAACGCCACTGGGCTGCTACAGCAAGACTGGAATGGCAGGAGGGAAGCACGGCGCCTGACCCTGATGTGCTGAGCCACGAATCTTGGCGTGACAGGCACCGTTCGCCTAACCCTACCTACCGCTTCCAACAAGGCTTATGCCGCAATGAGGCTCTAACATGGAGGTGTGCTCTGACTGAGCAAATGTGAAGACTGCGCACCTCCATGTTGTCTCCAGCCCTTTTATAACCTGGGTCCACCCCAAACCCAGGGTGGACCACAATGGCACCTCCAGGGTCCAATAGCAGAGTGCCATGTCATCAGTGACGTCACAAGCGGCCTATCCTGAACTGCCACATCACTGATGACCTCATGGCAGCCGCGCCCCAAACACTTCACCAGTCATCGTCTGACGACCAATGGTGAGGTGTCGTGTCATAGGGCCGGGCCTCCGCGACCCAGTCTGGAGTGGCCACATCATCAGGACACCTGATGCCCTCTGGCCTATCAGGGCCTGCCACCTCACGAACATGCCCAGTGAAGTCCTTCCCGGACTTTGCCTCCAATGCACTAAGTGCCTGAGCATGCTCAGTAGCCTGGACAACAGTCTCAGAAATCAGACTATCAGGCTGAGCATGCTCAGTAGGCACAACACAGGACTTAGACACAGCACAAAGTCCAAGTACCTGTGCAAAGAGGCTTTTCACACTAAGTGTAGGAGCATGCTCAGTAGCCCGAACCGAGGACTTAACCTCAGAAATAGCAATCAGGCTGAGCATGCTCAGTAGGCGAAACACTGGACTTAGGCTCCGGCTGGGGTAAATCGGCGCACGCATGCGCACTAGCCACCTCTGCACACCTAGACGTGGAGGTGCAAGCAGCCAGCTGGACGACCCGAGGCACGGCCAAAAACGGCAGCCGGCGCCTGGGCACAACAGGAACCGCAGCAGGTTGCTTGCGGCTATGGCGGCGCCGATTCGTAACACCCCCCTGTGGTCCAGTGGGTCCACTCTTGCTCAAAGTCTCAACATCGGCGAGCGTTACACTATACATTGTGCTTCCGTTGGTGACCATTTTGATCTCCTTGCTAACATGTTTTTGGTTTCCGTGCAGACCACCTCTTGCTTCTTTTCTTCTCTCTTTGCCGCACTTGCTCCCGTTGTGCTCGCCGGGCCACGCTCATTTCTTATGCGGGCTTTACACGAGATGAGCTATCGTGTGATGCACCGTCGGGGTCACGGTTTTCGTGACGCACATCCGGCATCGTTCACGCAGAATCGCTCACAAATCGTGAGTCGTGTACTCATCGCTGAGTTTTAAAAAATTGTTTATTTAACATGGCACCGATTGTTCATCGTACCCGGGGTAGCACACATTGCTCCGTGTGACACCCCGGGGACGATGAACACAGCTTACCTGCGTCCCGCGGCACCCGCCGGCTATGCGGAAGGAAGGAGGTGGGCGGGATGTTTACGTCCCGTTCATCTCCGCCCCTCCACTTCTATTGGCCGGCAGCTGTGTGACGTTGCTGTGACGCCAAACGTCCCTCCCACTTCAGGAAGAGGATGTTCGCTGCCCACAGCGAGGTCGCTCAACAGGTAAGTATGTGTGACGGCGGTTTAATGACTTTGTGCGACACGGGCAGCGATTTTCCCGTGACGCACAAACGACGGGGGCAGGTACGACCGCTCATGCAACCGCACGATAGATCGTAACGTGTAAAGCCCGCATTACTCTCTTCCACCGGTAACCTTCTCTCCGGGGGCGCGCCCCAGCACAGGCTACTTAAGGACAACGTTGTCTTTAGGGGTCCGCAGCAATCTTAATGTATGTTCCTCAGAAGCTAAACACATGGTGGATACAGAAGTATAAATCATCACAGTAAAATACAACATAAACACGAGCCATGAAAAGACTGAAAACAGTAACAAAGAAAGTCCTGTGATTATTTCCAGAAAAGCATCAATCGTAAATTGTACTTGATCGACACCGTCCGATGGATCAGTGAAGCCACAGCGACATTTCCAGATGTGAAGCACAAATGTGAAATACATTACTCAGCATTACCTAATCACGCAGCTCTGCAAAAGGCTCGCTCACAGCTTGGCTCATTCACCTGGGGCACAGGGTCACTGTGCGGCCTGCCCGTATATCTATATACCATGGTCCATGCACCCAGGACACCTACCTCCGTGTACCCAGGACACCCCGATCCATGCACCCAGGTCCATGCATCCAGGACGCCCAGGTCCATGCATCCAAGACGCCCAGGTCCATGTATCCAAGACGCCCAGGTCCATGCATCCAGGACACCTAGATCCGTGCACCCAGGACACCCCGATCCATGCACCCAGGACACCCAGGTCCATGCACCCAGAACACCGTGGTCCATGCAACCAGGAGACCCAGGTCCATGCATCCAGGACGCCTAGGTCCATGCATCCAGGACACCAAGATCCGTGCACCGAGGACACCCCGATCCATGCTCCCAGGACACCCAGGTCCATGCACCCAGGACACCCAGGTCCATGCACCCAGGACACCCAGGTCCATGTACCCAGGACACCCAGGTCCATGCATCCAGGACACCCCTGTCTATGCACCCAGGACACCCCAATCCATGCACCCAGGACACCTAGGTCCATGCACCCAGGACACCCAACTCCATGCATCCAGGACACCCCGATCCATGCACCCAGGACACCTAGATCCATGCACCCAGGACACCCAGGTCCATGCACCCAGGACACCCAGGTACATGCATTTAGCAATTCTTTACTGGCTAAAGTGCAACTATTGTTGTAGTTTTCAGAAAATCACGGTAAAAGATTCCTTTTTTGCTGCAATTAAAAAAATGCACCAAATCCAAAATGTGAGAACGCAACCTTGCAGTGAATCCCTGTTATTAATATATAATTTAACAACCCCTTTTTTATCCTTCACATACTGTTCTTAGGTCAAGGGTGAGATCTAATTTAATAAAAATGTTCAACAGATTTACAAAAGTGAAAGGAACATATTCCATGCCAAAAAAGTGGAGTCTGTGGCAGGCGCCAAACTAAAGGCATATAGTGAATAGTTTCTTTAAAATAAAAATAAAAAAAGTAACTGTGCCAAATTTGAACCCATCTAAGTGTAACGTTTGTGAAGAGTCCTGGATGAAGAATCCTCTGCGAAACGTGCGTCAGGTGTGGCATGGACCTAGACCTTCTTACCTACATAATGGGTGTTATACTGTGTGTTATGCCTTTTTTGCTCTACACACTATTGTGCAATATATGCTTCTCTTGTAAACCTTTTGGTTGGTGTTTGTAGATGCGTTATAAACTTTAATATATGTATATAAGCAACAAAGGAATAAGATCCAGCATAGATGTCAGAACTTCAGGGTGCCGTTTAAAATTCTTCAGGTTTATTTCAATTCTTAAAATACAGAGGTCCAAGCGACTCAGATACAAAAGTTGAATGCAGGAAACAAAACGCAGATTGGAGTGTGCATTTCGGCGTTGTTGTCCACCTTCCTCACGGTCAGGATTCAGCTCTGCTCGCTGGTACAACTAGTCATCACACGGCTGCTCCACTCATATGTGATTGTCATACTTTTCAAAACCTAGATATACCTCTTTGAGTTATACACAGGAAGCTGCCAATCAGTGGTGGGGGAGGGGTGGCACTGATTAGCTGGACTGTCCTGCATGAGACACCTAGTCCTTTAATGATAATCTCCTGTTGATAAAACACTGATTTTATTGAAACTGCAGCACACAGTCTAATACATGATACATCATTGGAATCAGGCTCTTAGCACCTACATTTTGTAGCTCTCAGATTAAATAGCAAAAAACTTCAAGTTCCGTTTAAGGGTTGTAGGGTGATATATGTGTGTAATACGTTTTTTTATTTCTGAATAAAAGTTATTCTGCTCGGAGATGTTTATGCAATACGTGGCCACTTTGTAGTTGAGATGTCATTTGCAGCCTGTTTTGGGTTTTGATACATTGTTGCAACATGTCTGGAGCAGTAATGGTGAACAGATTTGTATTATAATGTCAGCTGTTATGGTTATTATTTTGACATTATATAGTGGTATTATACGTCCTCAATATGGCAGTATCACTTGTAACTACGCCGTTTCCTCGAAAGTAAGACCTAGTGGGATTTATTTTATTTTTGAGTATGCTTAAAATATAAGACCTACTCCAAATATAAGCCCTAGTGGCAGTTCTATAGCAAAGTGTTCAAGCAGCTAAAAAAGTTAAGGAATACAGCAAGACACTTCACTAAAGAAAGCAGACACCCCCAAAAGAAAGCAGACACCCCCAAAAGAAAGCAGACACCCCCAAAAGAAAGGAGACACCCCAAAAGAAAGCAGACTGCCCCAAAAGAAAGTAGAGAGCCCCAAAAGAAAGCAGACAGCTCCAAAAGAAAGTAGAGAGCCTCAAAAGAAAGCAGGCAGCCCCAAAAGAAAGCAGACACACCAAAAACAAAGCAGACACCCCCAAAAGAAAGTAGAGAGCCCCAAAAGAAAGCAGACACCCCCAAAAGATAGCAGACAGCTCCAAAAGAAAGCAGACACCCCCAAAAGAAAGCAGACAGCTCCAAAAGAAAGCAGACACCTCCAAAAGAAAGCAGACACCCCCAAAAGAAAGCAGACACCCCCAAAAGAAAGCAGACAGCTCCAAAAGAAAACAGACACTCTCAAAAGAAAGCAGACACCCCCAAAAGAAAGTAGACCACCCCCAAAAGAAAGCAGACAGTCCCAAAAGAAAGCAGACACCCCATAAAGAAAGCAGACACCCGAAAATAAAGCAGACAGTCCCAAAACAAGCAGACACCCCCAAAGGAAAGTAGAAACCCCTAAAAGAATGTACACATCCCAAAAGAAAGGAGACATCACCAGAAGAAAACAGACACCTCCATAAGAAACTAGATATCCAAAAAGAAAGCAGACACCCCCAAAAGAAAGAAGACACCCCCAAAAGAAAGTAGATACCCCCAAAAGAAAGTATACACCCCAAAACAAAAAGTAAAAAAAATCATATTGACCAAACCCCAAACAATTCCATGTGACAAGTGCTGATGGTGGATGGGCTCTCACGCAGAGATCTGCATCGCTGTCAGGTCCCTATTTTTTCTTCTACTATTTGGAAGGCGATACAATGCATGAGCCTGGTATACTCAGCAGTTCACTTTGCCACCAACTTTTAAAAAGTGTCAAACGTGTTATAAAATTATAAAAAGTAGCAAATTGTTGCGCACAATTTTTGTGGCTTTACTGAATTCTCACCAATGAAGACAAAAAGGGGCAAAATAAGTACAAACGAAATAACGAGAATCAACGTCGCGACCTTGAAACACAAACAGTCCCTGGATCGTGTAAAACCTTAATCGCTACAATGTAACTTCCCGAAAAAAACACAAGAAGCCTAAACTTGTTCCCGGCACAAGGCGCTTTGTTACCCGCGGTGTTTCTTCCCTGAGATGGTATTTACACAGCAGATTGCGCGTTTTCTGGCTTAGAATATTACGGCAGGTGGTTAATATCTTAAAATGTGCACAATTTTAATAACAAATCATTGTAAATAAAGAAGTAGGAGAAATTCTGAGAAAAGATGTCATTTCTGCGGTGGGGCCTTATTATTTCCAGGACAACGGATATGCCAGCTCCGCCGAGCCCGCGCCGTGCCAAGTATCCTGCTAATGGGCAAGTATTAGAAAGCAGAAAATAAAGACGGCGGAGACAGAAGGAGCTATTTCTGTCCTCGGATGATGAAACTGCTGATCCCTGTATGGAAAGTGCAGTCGAGCGCGGAGCTTACGAGAGTTCAGGACGAGCGCTCGGCGAAACATTGCTGTGTCACCGCAGAAAACCGCCACACACCATTGTACAGCCGCAATCATGTGCGCGGCACAAGGACGGATCTGTACGACGGAACCACGGAATATAAAACACTGGCGGATACAGAGACTCTGTCATATGTAGAGAATCAAACCGAAAAAGGCACAAAATTACACAAATCCTAATGTAACAATATAAAAATAATAGATCAATCATATATATTTAATATGATTGATCTATTATTTTTATATTGTTACATTAGGATTTGTGTAATTTTGTGCCTTTTTCGGTTTGATTCCTTGTTAATGACAGAGTCTCTGTATCCGCCGGTGTTTTATATTCCGTGGTTCCGTCGTACAGATCCGTTCTTGTGTTCAGAATTTTCCTCGCACTATAAGGAGAGAAAACATCAGATATTCATCTCATTGTGAATGTGATTTCCTTTTTCAGACTTCTGAACGACGGAGTATAAAGTATTATATAATCTGCAAAAAGGAGATAAACCTGGGGAACAATCTGAAAACACAGATAAAAAAAATCCCTGACAAAATATCTTGATTATGTGAAATTGTATTTAATATTATTGTCCTTCTGGATAAAGATATATAAATTATAATTACCATAATACTGCTCTTATATACAAGAATATAGGAATATAACTACTATAATACTGCCCCTATGTACAAGAATATAACTACTATAATACTGCCCCCTATGTACAAGAATATAACTACTATAATACTGCCCCCTATGTACAAGAATATAACTACTATAATACTGCCCCTATGTACAAGAATATAACTACTATAATACTGCCCCCTATGTACAAGAATATAACTACTATAATACTGATCCTATGTACAAGAATATAACTACTATAATACTGCCCCTATATACAAGAATTTAACTACTATAATACTGCCCCCTATGTACAAGAATATAACTACTATAATACTGCTCCTATGTACAAGAATTTAACTACTATAATACTGCCCCCTATGTACAAGAATATATCTACTATAATACAGCCCCCTATGTAGAAGAATATATCTACTATAATACTGCCCCCTATGTACAAGAATATAACTACTATAATACTGATCCTATGTACAAGAATATAACTACTATAATACTGCCCCTATATACAAGAATTTAACTACTATAATACTGCCCCCTATGTACAAGAATATAACTACTATAATACTGCTCCTATGTACAAGAATTTAACTACTATAATACTGCCCCCTATGTACAAGAATATATCTACTATAATACAGCCCCCTATGTAGAAGAATATAAGTACTATAATACTGCCCCCTATGTAGAAGAATATAACTATGATAACACTGCCTCTATATACAAGAATATAACTACCATAATACTGCTCCTATATACAGGAATATAACTACTATAATACTGCTCCCTATGTACAAGAATTTAACTACGATAATACTGACTCTATGTACAAGAATATAACTACTATAATACTACCCCCTATGTACAAGAATATAACCGCGATAACACTGCCCCTATGTACAAGAATATAACTACTATAATACTGCCCCATATGCACAAGAATATAACTACTATAATACTGCCCCCATGTACAAGAATATAACTACTATAATACTTCCCCTATGTACAAGAATATAACTACTATAATACTGCCCCATATGCACAAGAATATAACTACTGTAATACTGCCTTATATGCACAAGAATATAACTACTATAATACTACCCCCTATGTACAAGAATATAACTACTATAATACTGCCCCATATGCACAAGAATATAACTACTATAATACTGCCTTATATGCACAAGAATATAACTACTATAATACTGCCCCTATGTACAAGAATATAACTACTATAATACTGCCCCTATGTACAAGAATATAACTACTATAATACTGCCCCCTATGTACAAGAATATAACTACTATAATACTGCCCCCTATGTACAGGAATATAACTACTATAATACTGCCCGTATGTACAAGACTATAACTACTATAATACTGCCCCCTATGTACAAGAATATAACTACTATAATACTGCCCCTATGTACAAGAATATATCTACTATAATACTGCCCCCTATGTACAAGAATATAAGTACTATAATACTGCCCCCTATGTAGTAGAATATAACTACCATAACACTGCTTCTATATACAGGAATATAACTACTATAATACTGCTCCTATGTACAAGAATTTAACTACTATAATACTGACTCTATGTACAAGAATATAACTACTATAATACTGCCCCTATGTACAAGAATAGAAGTACTATAATACTGCCCCCTATGTAGAAGAATATAACTACTATAATACTGCTCCTATGTACAAGAATATAACTACGTTAATACTGCCCTCTATGTACAAGAATATAACTACTATAATACTGCTCCTATGTACAAGAATATAACTACTATAATACTGCCCCCTATGTACAAGAATATAACTACTATAATACTGCCCTTATGTACAAGACTATAACTACTATAATACTGCCCCCTATGTACAAGAATATAACTATTATAATATTGCTCCTATGTACAAGAATTTAACTACTATAATACTGCCTTTATGTACAAGAATATATCTACTATAATACTGCCCCCTATGTACAAGAATATAAGTACTATAATACTGCCCCCTATGTAGAAGAATATAACTATGATAACACTGCCTCTATATACAAGAATATAACTACCATAATACTGCTCCTATATACAGGAATATAACTACTATAATACTGCTCCCTATGTACAAGAATTTAACTACTATAATACTGACTCTATGTACAAGAATATAACTACTATAATACTGCCCCTATGTACAAGAATATAAGTACTATAATACTGCCCCCTATGTAGAAGAATATAACTACTATAATACTGTCCCCTATGTACAAGAATATAACTACTATAATACTGCTCCCTATGTACAAGAATATAACTACTATAATACTGCCCTTATGTACAAGAATATAACTACTATAATACTGCCCCCTATATACAAGAATATAACTACTATAATACTGCCCCTATGTACAAGAATATAACTACTATAATACGGCTCCTATTACAAGAATATAACTACTATAATACTGCTCCTATGTACAAGAATACAACTACTATAATACTGCCCCTATGTACAAGAATATAACTACTATAATACTGCCCTTATGTACAAGAATATAACTACTATAATACTGCCCCCTATATACAAGAATATAACTACTATAATACTGCCCCTATGTACAAGAATATAACTACTATAATACTGCTCCCTATGTACAAGAATATAACTACTATAATACTGCCCTTATGTACAAGAATATAACTACTATAATACTGCCCCCTATATACAAGAATATAACTACTATAATACTGCCCCTATGTACAAGAATATAACTACTATAATACGGCTCCTATTACAAGAATATAACTACTATAATACTGCTCCTATGTACAAGAATACAACTACTATAATACTGCCCCTATGTACAAGAATATAACTACTATAATACTGCCCTTATGTACAAGAATATAACTACTATAATACTGCCCCCTATATACAAGAATATAACTACTATAATACTGCCCCTATGTACAAGAATATAACTACTATAATACTGCTCCCTATGTACAAGAATATAACTACTATAATACTGCCCTTATGTACAAGAATATAACTACTATAATACTGCCCCCTATATACAAGAATATAACTACTATAATACTGCCCCTATGTACAAGAATATAACTACTATAATACGGCTCCTATTACAAGAATATAACTACTATAATACTGCTCCCTATGTACACGAATATAACTACTATAATACTGCCCCTATATACAAGAATATAACTACTATAATACTGACCCCTATGTACAAGAATATAACTACTATAATACTGCTCCTATGTACAAGAATATAACTACTATAATACTGCTCCTATGTACAAGAATATAACTACTATAATACTGCCTCTTGTTACTATATTTCGGTCACTTATTCTCTTGCCGGTCACATATTATAAGTAGAACAATTTCAGTTTTGTTCCTTTTTTTTCAGAGTCATAACATGAGCCTGGAGCCTGTTTTTAGGATGGAGAATTCATGTCCACCCCTCGATTTCAAGGCTGAATTAAATGGATGTGTCTGAGATCTTGGCCGGGCAACGCAAACAAATAGCGAAGCTCAGACATTTAATCACCGAGACGCTTCAGAAGTTCAGTTTTGTATTTTCTCATTAGATTTCCAAATAAAACAAGAATAACATCCGCTTGTCAAAGGTCTGTATTGAAAAGGCCAAAACTGCCCATGGTTTACATAACAGCTGTGTGTTTCAGTATGGAGATAGGTGGTCTCGGGACCCTGACATTGATAGATTTGATTGTGAAGGTTTATCAATAACTCGATTTTGCAGTAGTGTGTCCTGATTGTGGGACGCTTGATTCCAGCTCTGGAGTGTGTTCTCCAGATGTGGGCGCGTCCTCCAAAGTATCTATTTGTATCCACATAAAATGACTTTCTCCTACATTGTGTTACATTGTGTTACTTCTCTACAAGGACCTAATCTTATCCCTTCCTGAACTTCTGATGTGGATGTATCTTCGACCTATTTTACACCAAATCTACCTTAATTAATTTCTAAAACAATTCCTTTATTAAAGATACCTTAAAATCACAAAACTATCCCACACCGTGAGTAAATACACAAACAAAACAGAACACAAAATTGGACTCTATGAAGCCACAATGAAAGACTCTATTACCAAAGAGTCAGTATGGAATTCTTGGTATCATCTGTCTATACCGGGGCAGGTAATCTATATGCACCCTATACCAAATCTGTCCACGACCCATCAATGGAGATATACGGTAACTTACGTTACACGCACCCTAAGGTTCAAGTGGTGCCCCCATTTCGCTATCCCTCGGAAGCTGCCCCTAATCCCCCTCACTAAATTAGATTCGGGTAGATTAGACCAATAGACAATAGTTCACAATAATCACTTATCTTAGATGCATTCACAGCAGCCTCTCCACATTGTTTTCATTGGTATATAATCATACCCAGGCTTTCCATAGACACCATCCACAAAGAGTCCAAAAACTGACGCGTTTCCCCCCACTCATATATTGGGGTTCATCAGGAGTTAAGGCCTAATCGCCATTCTGATGTTCAACCGCACATGTGGCAGCATATGACCCTCCAAGACGGTACATGTGGCATTGATGGGTAGCGGACAGATTTGGTATAGGGTGCATATAGATTACCTGCTCCGTTATAGACAGATGATACCAAGAAATCCATAGTGACTTTTTGGTAAAAGAGTCTTTCATTGTGGCTTCATAGAGTCCAATTCTGTGTTTTGTTCCGTTTGTGTGCATTTACTCACGGTGTGGGATTTTAGTGATTTTAAGTTTTGTGATTTTAAGGTATCTAATATATAAAGCTGAATGTGTGTGTGTGTGCGTGTGTGTGTGTGTGTGTGTGTGTGCGTCCGGGATTGGCATCTGCACCGTCGCAGCTATAGCCACAAAATTTTGCACACTCACACGTCTGGACCCCGAGAGCGTCATAGGCTATGTTTTGAGGGGAAATTTTAACCCCGCGCTTTACAGTTATTCGACAAAAAACCTGCCTCCATTAAAGCGAATGGAGCTGGGAGCCACAGTGCAGCCAGAACTTCAGAAGAATGCGCAGCCACGCCCTTATATGGAATGTTGCCATGTCACAATGCAGCCAGGGAAAGAGAGACACAGACAGGGAAAGAGGCAGACACAGACAGGCTAAGAAACAGACATAGACAGGGTAAGAGACAGACACAAAGAGACAGACACAGACAAAGAGACAGACTGACAGGGAAAGAGACAGACATAGACAAAGAGACAGAGACAGACACAGGGAAACAGACAGACAGGGAAAGAAAGGGAAAGAGACAGACAGAGTAAGAGACAGACAAAGACAGGTAAAGAGACAGACAAAGAGACAGACACAGGGAAAGAGACAGACAGGGAAAGAGAGGGAAAGAGAGGGAAAGAGACAGACAGGAAAAGAGACAGACAGGGAAAGTGACAGAGATAGATAGACAGGGAAAGAGATAGATAGACAGACAGGGAAAGAGATTGAGACAGACGGAGAAAGAGACAGAGACAGTCAGAGACAGACAGGGGAAGAGACAGACAGACAAAGAGATAGAGAGAGAGACAGAGAGATATATACAGAGGGGGAGACAGACAGAGAATGGTAGAGAAACTGAGAGACAGTTACTATCCCGGGCGTTAATACATTCTATTTATACATTCTATCCCGGGAATGTTAATACATTCTATTTTGTTAATAGTCTTTAATAAAGGAATTGTTTTAGAAATTAATGAAGGTAGATTTGGTGTAAAATATTGATATACTGCCTAAAAAATTACTTATATGTCTGTATTGAAGAAACCCGTGTAGTATCTCTTGGCGTGGCTGCCAAACGTTAGCCAAGTCAGAGTACGCGGTGGCTCAATGTTCCATGGTGGAGCTCCATGCTTCAACTTCTAGTGGTTGATGAAACATCTAAGATGCCCAATGATCCACCTAAAGTTTAGTAAATTCCATAAGCCCAATGGAGACCCTTAGGGGTCAATTAAGTTGCAACTTTGCCAATCAGCTCCAACCCAACCAAATAAATATGGCGTCTGGTCAGATCATTAGACTGGCACCTTGGCCGTCAACGGTTCCTTCCTACAGCTGGAGAAAGCGGTTGGAAATGGTTCAGATCTATTTTAATGCCGGCACTGTTAATGGTCTCTGTTTCATTGCAGTTCCTATAACAAGACCCCCCTCTCCCGCTCGCTCGCACGGTCTCGCACTCTCGCTTCCTCTCTCTTTTTCACAACCTGACATTGAAAACAATCTCTGGAATCCTGAATTCCAGCTTTCAGCTGTCACATCCTTAACAAGCAGAAAATGAAGCAGGCATCAGGCTGAATTTACCTTGGCTGGAAACTCGCTATGTGCCACATCGTTCAGCCTGAACATGGGGTTCAATGTACTGGGACCATCTGGAGCCCGGTGATTGTAGAACATTTCTCAACTCCTCCAGAAATAACATCATTAAGAGTGAAATGGTTACCTTGTCCATGGAGCGGCATCGCACTCCCCGGAACGTTCACCCTTCTTTAACAAGTGATATCACATGCAAAGTATTTACTGTGAGATAATTAATAGCCGCTGCGATGGATGACATAGATTACATTATTAAACTCCATACATGGATCCGCTCCAAGGATTAAGGCCCCGAGACCTCTCACTGCAACAAGAGAAGCAGACAACGGGGAAAAACATTATTAAAACTAAAGTCTTTGTAAGGCAATTAGTAGGAGAGAACAGCGGGGTAACGGCTCCAAATTACAGAAGTTTTATCTGAAAATCTCGCACTTTGGGGTGTTTCTGGCAAATTGGTGGAAACTGCAGAGTTAAGATCCAAATGTAACGGGATCAGGTGGAAAGCTTGGCCGGGAAAGTCACATTTTAATTGGAGCTCGCGATGCATTTTCTTCGGTTTCATGGTCTATTTACAAAAAAGTTGCAGAATAAAAATACTTTAATGGAATTTGATTATAAAAGAAGGAAATAATAACTAGTAATTCAGTGGTTAGCACTGGAATGTCTTGTTATCCGGTGCCATTTTAATTCTCCAGTCTTTCGAGGGTGTTGATTGACTGCAACTTATTACATTTTCCTGTTTTTATGGAGCTTTGGTATTTATTGGTTGATTCACCAATTTCTGGAGACCAACACTAATCACATATCAAAGTCATGAGATGCCTGTACATGTTGGACAGGTGCCCCTCTCGAGTGTGCATGTTGGAGAGGTGCCCTTCCTGACCGTGGATGTTGGACAGGTGCCCCTCTCGAGTGTGCATGTTGGACAGGTCCCCCTCCTGACCGTGCATGTTGGACAGGTGCCCCTCTCGAGTGTGCATGTTGGACAGATGCCCCTCCTGACCGTGCATGTTGAACAGGTGCCCCTCCTGACCGTGCATGTTGGACAGGTGCCCCTCTCGAGTGTGCATGTTGGACAGGTGCCTCTCCTGACCGTGCATGTTGAACAGGTGCCCCTCCTGACTGTGAATGTGGGACAGGTGCCCATCCCGACCGTGCATGTTGGACAGATGCACCTCCCCAGTGTGCATGTTGGACAGGTGCTCCTCCCAAGTGTGCATGCTGGATAGGTGCCCTTCCTGACCGTGCTTGTTAGACAGGTGGCCCTCCCGACCGTGCATGTTGAACAAGTGCCTCTCCTGACCATGGATGTTGGACAGGTGCCCCTCTCGACCGTGCATGTTGGACAGGTGCCCCTCCCGACCATGAACGTTGGACAGATGCTCCTCCCGACTGTGCAGTGCATGTTGGACAGGTGCCCCTCCCGATCGTGCATGTTGGACAAGTACTCCTACCGACCGTGAATGTTGGACAGGTGCCCCTCCTGACCGTGCTTGTTAGACAGATGCCCCTCCCGACCGTGAATGTTGAACAGGTGTCCCTCCCAACCTTGCATGTTGGACAGGTGCCCCCCCAACCATGCATGTTGAACAGGTGCCCCTCCCGATCGTGAATGTTGGACAGGTGCCCCTCCCAACCGTGCATGTTGGACAGGTACCCCTTCCGACCGTGCATGTTGGACAGGTGCTCCTTCCGACCGTGCATGTTGGACAGGTGCTCAACAGATGGGGGCGGGTACCCACACTAGCGATATCGGGACCGATATCGCAGTGTGTAAAGTAGCCTTTACACCCCTAGAATTGGATCTAGAGACCCTCAGGGAACCCAAAATAATTAATGTTCATACTTTGTTTTCAAAAAGAACATTTGAAGATTATCTTAGATCCTGCCGGTGGGCTTGCCATCTTAAAACATCTAGAGCTCGCCTACGCCCAATTAGGACTTCATTACTTTCCCATTTATTGGCCTTTTGACCATCCAAGATAATAATGTTGGCTTTGGTAAAGTCATAAAGTGTGAAGGAGCGGGAAATCCAAGCTGGTCTATTCATCTAATGCCGAGCATTAGACTATTCCCCAGTCATGTCCTCCTCTACTGTTCTGGTACCTGTGATACCTAAAGAATTAATCCCCCAGGTGGCACAATGTTCTTTTCTGTGATCGAGGTCAAGGCACTCAGCCGAGTCCAGGACTTGGGTGCACTATGCTCGTCTGATGTTTCGCTCTTTGGGTGTCATACAATGGAAGTAGAATGGGTTTTAGGTGATGTTGAGGAGGAAGACACAAAGGCAGTTACCAAATTAGAGGACTTCATTTCTTTCCTATTTATTTGCCTTTGACCATCCAATATGTTGTATGTCCGCCACTCTGTATAGTGAGGCTGGGCAAAGTAAACATGAGTTCTTTGTAAATTTGGGGGATTAAATCAGGGCATGCATGTAACACTTGCTCCAGACAGTAGAAGATGGAAAGCTTTAATAATTTTCACACAGGACTTCCATAATCATATACATGACAGTCTGTTCACAGATTATTTTCTCTCCTTACACAGAGTCTTTCTCCTTACACAGTGGATTTATACAGAGCAACACACTGTACCTAATCATGCAGTGAGGTGAGGGGGAGGGGTGAATCCTGTACTCGGTCACTTCTCTCCTCTATACGTCTGCTGCACAGAGCTTGCTCTTGAACTATCCTGGCTATTTTCCACTCCTGACAATCTCTTTCCTGGACTGGCTGGACTCTTCTCAGGATACATACACTACAGTTTCTGAGACCTGCTCCTTCTTTGCAGAGAGACAAAAACATTTTTTTCCTTTTGCAGAGAAGCAAATACACACTCACTGCTTCCCAGCATCCACTGGGCCATTGCTGCATAATTCCTGCCTCCTGCTGCTTCATAGTTGCTGGATGATTTTAGATCATGTGTGCAGTTCCTACTTGTCACAAATATAATAGTCATAAATTGTGAAAGAGTGGGAAAACCAAACTGGTCTTTTCCTCTAAAGCTGAGCATTAGTTTATTCCACAGTCATGTCCACCTCTACTGTTCTAGTACCTGTGATACCTAGAGAAGGAATCCCCCAGGTGCCACAATCTTTTTTTCCGTGACTGTGATTGATGTCAAGGCACTCAGCCGAGTCCAGGACTTGGGTGCACTATGGTAGCCTGATGTTTTGCTCTTTGGATGGCATACTATGGATGTAAAATGGGTTGGAGGTGCCGTTGAGGAAGAAGACCCAGAGGTAGAATAGGTAAAATCATGGATTCACCTTTATCTGTGCAATATTACCCTTTGTAAGCTGCTTCATGCACACTTTTATGGACCTACTTGGGTGACCAACAATGGATGGACAATAAGCTCTTGGTTTTATCGTCATTGATGAATCAACTTTCATCCAATATTCGTAAAATTAACAATGTTGACATCTACATGAAACTTCTAGGTAGCATCTGAAATGAAAAATCTGGTCTTATCATTGTCGAATTAAGCCGAACAATGGTGAAACTATGTTGGGGTCTTCCCTAAAACATTCCCATACTATTTAGTAGGGATCTAGTAGAAGCACATTAACAGCCCTCTACATGCCATGTACAGACCTAAAGATTTCAGAGGTCAGACTTGAAATATAAGGTCAGAAGTTTGATGAGACGGAAGACATCCACCGCAACTTGTATTACTTTGGTATGGCAGGACGTGAATAGTTCATCCAAACTCCTGTCCTATGTGTCTGTCTGCATAGATCTTCTTATCTTTTGGTTTATTTTTACCCCGGCTGTCCTGTTCGGGAGTCTGTGACACGAGTCATCTGACTTATATTTTCATCTCTGCGGTCGCTCTGGGTAAGAGGTATGTAAAATTAGTAATCCATCATTCATTTGGTGGGGGCTACAATCAAAAATAGTAGCCCATGGTTATTCTGTCATGATGGGTGGGGTCCGATAATCTCTTTCCTGGGACTCGCCGCATATAGAAGGGTCAACTCTGTTTCATTTGGACACACGCATTGCTCAGAAAGTTATATGTCTACAGTAGCCGGGAAGTACAGAAGTGGTTCATGAGTTCATGCCACCAAATACCCGTGAAGACCGATGACTCCGAGCTCATTCACTCTTACCCAACTCTATCCCATGTAGGAACAGATGTCTTTAGACCAATTTTCCCCATACCAGGATTCTACTGGAACTGGAGTTTCCATGGGTTGTGGGACTTGTGCCAAGAAATAAAAGACAGAGTGAGTCCGTAACTCGTAGATAGGCAATATGGCAGCATACTTTGACTTTGCAGACTCTTGTTCTACGGTCTACAGAATACAATCCCAATAAGACTCAATGAATGAAGACAACCCCTCCATGTGGTCATAGTGATGTCATCGAGAATGGTTCCTATCTCAGAATCCCCCTCCTATGACAGACTTGCCAACTTTTTGTAAGTGGTCATGCGGAAAATTAAATTTTAATGGCCATCTTCTTTCAAAAGGATGTTGAAGCAATTAGGCATCATGCAGAAGGAACCTTCCTGTTTTCCGGGAGGTTTCAGAAGTGTCTTGGAGCTATCTCATGTCTTCCAGGAATCCGGGAAGTCTCTGAATTCTACCTGAGTCTTCCAGATTGTCACGATTCCTCTGTGCAGAGCATCTTGCACACTAGGAGATGCTCTGCTGTGTTTTGCTTGGCTACAGAGCTGGCAGATTGATTGCTCAGGTGTTTCATTCATCTTTCTGATAATTACTCTGCTTCTTTACTGAGCATGCTGCCACAGAACCTTACCAGTCGTACATTCTGGTTCTGTAGTTCTGCTGTGGGCCTGTGTTTCTGCTAATGTTCTGATCTTTGTTTTTTGACCCTGGACTGTTATTTAACTCCTCTTTGCCCGCTCCCTGTTCCTGCCATGACCTCCTGGCTTTAGACCTTGGACCCTTACCTGACCACATCTCAGTTTACTCATTGAATCTATTTCGTACCTTCCTGGAATTCTGACCCTCGGATCGTCACCTGACTTTGCCTCTGTGTACTCCCTATATCCATATTTGTCCTCCTGTTACCAGACCCCAGCTTTCCTGACTCCACTTCTGTTTGTACAACCCCTAAGTAGTGACTAGCATCACACAGATATTGCAGAAGAGATGGAAAGTTTGGTTCTACTCGCCATAAAAGAGAGCGACTGTTTAAGATGAAATCCTGATCTGGTAAACTCAAGCCATTGATGCCATTCATAACGGCCAACCGCAGCTTCTCCCAGCAAAATCAGCTGTTTGCACCAAACTCTGGAATCACGAGGACCCAAACTTGAAGAGGTTTTCTGGGAAGGGACAATTCCTTCATAATTGCTCAGCAGACCCCAAAGGTCCTTCCAATTATTCAGGACACAACAATAGACCATAGAGTGGCCAGTCTGGTATCTGCTGTTCATGGATGGACTGTAAGAACCTTTTCTGCTCCCAATAGACATACATTGTAATGGTAACAATGTAATACGATGAATACCACTCTGCCAATCCCTTCACTGGCTTCCCATCACCCAACGACTCCAGTTCAAAACATTAACCATGACATACAAAGCCATGCACAACCCTACATCTGTGACCTAGTCTCCCGATACCTACCTGCACGCAACCTTAGATCCTCACAAGATCTCCTTCTCTACTCTCTTATCTCCTCTTCCCACAATCGCGTACAAGATTTCTCCCGTGCCTCCCCCATACTCTGGAATGCTCTACCTCAGCACATCAGACTCTCACCTACCGTGGAAAGCTTCAAGAGGAACCTCAAGACCCACCTCTTCCAACAAGCCTACAACCTACAATAACCCTCAGTCCAGTAGACCACTGCGCAACCAGCTCTGTCCTCACCTATTGTACCATCACCCATTCCCTGTAGACTGTGAGCACTCGCGGGCAGGGTCCTCTCTCCTCCTGTAGACTGTGAGCCTTCGCGGGCAGGGTCCTCTCACCTCCCGTAGACTGTGAGCCCTCGAGGGCAGGGTCCTCTCACCTCCTGTAGACTGTGATTCCTCGCGGGCAGGGTCCTCTCACCTCCTGTAGACTGTGATCCCTCGCGGGCAGGGTCCTCTCACCTCCTGTAGACTGTGAGCCCTCGCGGGCAGGGTCCTCTCACCTCCTGTAGACTCTGAGCCCTCGTGGGCAGGGTCCTCTCACCTCCTGTAGACTGTGAGCCCTCGCGGGCAGGGTCCTCTCTCCTCCTGTAGACTGTGATACCTCGCGGGCAGGGTCCTCTCACCTCCTGTAGACTGTGAGCCCTCGTGGGCAGGGTCCTCTCTCCTCCTGTAGACTGTGATCCCTCGCGGGCAGGGTCCTCTCACCTCCTGTAGACTGTGAGCCCTCGCGGGTAGGGTCCTCTCTCCTCCTAGACCAGTCTGTTTTGTACTGTTAATGATTGTTGTACGTATACCCTCTTTCACTTGTAAAGCGCCATGGAATAAATGGCGCTATAATAATAAATAATAATAATAATAATAATAATAATAATAATAATACCAGGGATATTTAACCAAGACCAGTCAATATAAGATGCTGGTCTGCTCGTCGTCACTTGTAGGTCCACTACACGGTCAACCTCTTCTTAGATGCAATCCTCGGGAGACCTAGTGCCGACATCACTAAAATGGCGCCAGGACAGAAGGCGATTATAGGATTGGATTTTTTAACAATAAGGAATATAGTATTTAAGAAGTAGAGGACAATCATAAAGGAGTTGTAAGATATTAGAAAAAAATGGTTCCTTTCTATCAAAAACATCAATCCCCTCCATGTTCTCAAATGAGAACGTAAATCCCAGAAGAAAGGAGCAAATGAGCAGATGTAGACTCAATGTGACGTCAGGAGAGAAGAGGCACAAGACGTGACCTCTCCTGGGATGGAGCTTGTGCTAAAGGAACCAGCAGGAGACCGTGTTGTGGAGTTTGGTGTTTCGCCCCTTCAGCTCTGCATACGAACAACCTGAATAATAGAAGAATGGGAGAGAATTCCCTGACGTTCTGCACATTGTTACATTGCACTATTTTCTATGGAAATTTTCATGTAACAGAAACGCTCAGAAGAAAGAATGGAAAATATTGTCCTAGAAGATCATTTCTCCAGATTAAATATTTCTGGGAGAAGCTCAGGCCGAGATGTTGTTATTAAGGTGAAATGAATTAATGAAGGAAAAATGAAACTTTTGTCCTTTTCCATTGGAAAAACCATTGTGTGACCTTAAAGAGACAGTAACCGGAAGATTCAGCATCACAGGGAACTAAGATATCAGGACTCATCTGAATTGTACAAAGTAAACGTCTCATTACAGGGATATAAAAAAAGGAACACAGGGGTAACCACCTCAGGTGCAGAATAGTGAGTGCAGCTCTGGAGTATAATAGAGGATGTAACTTAGGATCAGTAATGTATGTACACAGTGACTGCACCAGCAGAATAGTGAGTGCAGCTCTGGAGTATAATACAGGATGTAACTCAGGATCAGTAATGCAATGTATGTACACAGTGACTGCACCAGCAGAATAATGAGTGTAGCTCTGGAGTATAATACAGGAGGTAACTCAGGATCAGTAATGTAATGTATGTACACAGTGACTGCACCAGCAGAATAGTGAGTGCAGCTCTGGAGTATAATACAGGATATAACTCAGGATCAGTAATGTAATGTATGTACACAGTGACTGCACCAGCAGAATAGTGAGTGCAGCTCTTGAGTATAATACAGGAGGTAACTCAGGATCAGTAATGTAATGTATGTACACAGTGACTGCACCAGCAGAATAGTGAGTGCAGCTCTGGAGTATAATACAGGATATAACTCAGGATCAGTAATGTAATGTATGTACACAGTGACTGCACCAGCAGAATACTGAGTGCAGCTCTGGAGTATAATACAGGAGGTAACTCAGGATCAGTAATGCAATGTATGTACACAGTGACTGCACCAGCAGAATAGTGAGTGCAGCTCTGGAGTATAATACAGGAGGTAACTCAGGATCAGTAATGCAATGTATGTACTCAGTGACTGCACCAGCAGAATAGTGAGTGCAGCTCTGGAGTATAATACAGGAGGTAACTCAGGATCAGTAATGCAATGTATGTACACAGTGACTGCACCAGCAGAATAATGAGTGTAGCTCTGGAGTATAATACAGGAGGTAACTCAGGATCAGTAATGTAATGTATATACACAGTGACTGCACCAGCAGAATAGTGAGTGCAGCTCTGGAGTATAAGACAGGATCAATAATGTAATGTATGTACACAGTGACTGCACCAGCAGAATAGTGAGTGCAGCTCTGGAGGATAATACAGGAGGTAACTCAGGATCAGTAATGTAATATATGTACACAGTGACTGCACCAGCAGAATAGTGAGTGCAGCTCTGGAGTATAATACAGGAGGTAACTGAGGATCAGTAATGTAATGTATGTACACAGTGACTGCACCAGCAGAATAGTGAGTGCAGCTCTGAAGTATAATACAAGAGGTAACTCAGGATCAGTAATGTAATGTATGTACACAGTGACTGTACCAGCAGAATAGTGAGTGCAGCTCTGGAGGATAATACAGGAGGTAACTCAGGATCAGTAATGTGATATATGTACAGTGACTGCACCAGCAGAATAATGAGTGCAGCTCTGGAGTATAATACAGGTGGTGACTGCAGTATACTAAGTAATTTATTATTTAATGTAAATTATTTTACTTACTTTATACAATGTAAAATAATGCTTAGAAAATCATTGTAATATTTTCTCTCTTTCTCTCTTCTTACACCGGATGCAGCAGAGAAGTATAAGTGTGAACCAGGGCTTGGCAGAAGCAGTGCTTGGTGCCTCCGTCCGCTCATAGCAGAAATGACAGGCTGCAGCGTATATGGTCTCATCAGAGTCTGTGGCGGTTTGTGCCGGTCGTAGTCGCTGACCGTCCATTTCTCTAATAATTAGGACCAGATTGCGGAGCTCGGCGGTATCAGCGGATCATCTCAGTCTTGTATTCGTAGCCGGTTCTTGGCCGCGGGTTTTATGATTTGATGGCAATAGATTTGTTTTTAAACTACAAACATAAAACTGAACAATAAAACCGCAGCTGATATGTTTTGGTGTCTATTTACAGCCGGCGCTGCCAGAGCTGGAATCGATTAAATGGATCCTCCGAGCTTGTGGGGTGCAGGGGTTAATCCTACACCAGCGATCACACAGTATGGCAGTATATACTGTGCACTCTGCTGGAGATATGTGCTGAATGTATACTTCATTGCTGCAGAGCAGATGTAGCAGAGCTGTGTTATGTGCATTATACGAATGCTCTGAATTAAAGGGGATCAATTACTGTTTAGAATGTGATCACCTTGAGAAATCACAAGAAGGATCCGCTCCCCAAATAATGAGGAAGGCGCGGATAGTAATAAAATGCCCCTTATTGACCCCGTCTGGATCCCAGCTCCAAAGATGCAGCAAAACACCACGACAAGTGCCATATTGATGGAATAACAGTAAATAATCAGCACAGGTGAAACGTTCTGCACCTCTCCTGATATACTTTGTGTCTCACTTCTTATTTTGCAGACCTCTGCTTGCTGTCATCAGTGAATGAGTGTTTTGCTTACATTTTTAACACTTTACTGATGAAGGATATCTTTCTTACAATGTAGGTTTTGTTACAATTGTATCCGTCTGTAAAGGCCGCTTTACACGCTACAATATATCTTACGATGTGTCGGCGGGTAACGTCGTAAGTGATGCACATCCGGCATCGTTAGTGTTGGTGTAACGTGTGACAGCTACGTGCGATTGAACTTTAAAACCATTCATTGCACGCACGTCGTTCATTTCCTAAAAATTGAATGTGAGGTTGTTCAATGTTCCCGAGGCAGCACACATCGCTCCGTGTGACACCCCGAGAACGATGAACAGATCTTACCTGCGTCCCGAGGCTCCCGCCGGCAATGCGGAAGGATGGAGGTGGGCGGGATGTTTACGTCCCGCTCAGCTCCGCCCCTCCGCTTCTATTGGCCGGCTGCCGCGTGACGTCGCTGTGACGCCGAACGTCCCTCCCACTCCAGGAAATGGATGGTCACCGCCCACAGCGAGGTTGTATGGACGGGTAAGTGCGTGTGTTGGGAAAAAAATCATTTGTGCAAAATTGAACGTGCCGCACATACGATGGGGGCGGTTACGATCGCATACGATATCGTATGCTTAATCGTAACGTGTAAAGCAGGCAATCATCATTGTAACAGAGAGATTAGCGGAGTGATGTAAGTAGCGCACAGAGAATCGTCTGCAGTGGATACAATGTAACAAACATGCAAGTATTGAGGCTTTTAATTTAAACAAAAATTGTTTCTATTCATTAACAGCAAAATAGTAAAAAATAACAAGGAAAGAGAATGGACGAATCTGCTGATTTTATACATTTGCTTGTATTTCACTGGGAATTTGGATTTACGTCTCATTTATTCTGCATGAATCAAATGCAATTTTTTTTATACCATACTATGAAGAAAAAGACATGGATCGCACATCCCAAAAATACAATGATCTAAAGCCGCTAGGCAAAAAATTAAATAGAACATGAGGTTTTTTTGTTACCATTCTGATCAGATTGTATTAAGCCCACTGCCACGTCACGGCAAACCTCTTGAGTGGGTCCCTAACCTGACCTTTTTGTGTGGCACCGTGCACTGACCACCGCCGCAGCGACAAAGCGCCAGCAGGGCGGGCGACCTGGTGCCTCACAGCACCCATGCTGCAAGGCAAAGCCCCCAAGGCTCCAGGCCGCGCCGCCCCACCGACACCACACCACCACAACAGCAGCCACCACACAGCACCAGCACACAGTGAGAGGAGCTGTGCACTCACCTCCCACTGGCTCCCATATGTGAACTGGGAGCAAAAAGAAGGCTGACCCCTCTTGCAGTCTCCTGCTGATTAAAATCACCTGTGCCAAATGGGGAGAGTGCAGATCCAAGCAAAAAAAGAGGGGGATAGACTGATATAAATACCATACTATGAAGAAAAAGACATGGATCGCACATCCCTAGCGGCTTTAGATCATTGTATTTTTGGGATGTGCGATCCATGTCTTTTTCTTCATAGTATGGCAATTTTTTTTATGCTCTGAGATTTCTCCAGACCCAAGAACTTAATAAACGTATGTAAAAAAATAATACAAAAATGTATAGTCACCCGGTCCGTACATGTCCCGCCACGCAGCTCCGCTCCCATCTGGTTCTTGCACTTTTGGATTGTGTTTCGGTGGCATCTTCAGGGTCTTAATGACGGTTAAGACCTCACACAATGTTGTTGCATGCATTTTCCCGCCACACAGCTCCGCTCCCATCTGGTTCTTGCACTTTTGGATTGTGTTTCGGTGGCATCTTCAGGGTCTTAATGACGGTTAAGACCTCACACAATGTTGTTGCATGCATTTTCCCACCACGCAGCTCCCATCTGGTTCTTGCACTTTTGGATTGTGCTTCGGTGGCATCTTCAGCTTCTCTAGGATGGTTTAAGCTTCACACAATGTTGTTGCATGCATTTTCCCACCACGCAGCTCCCATCTGGTTCTTCCACTTTTGGATTGTGTTTCGGTGGCATCTTCAGGGTCTGTAGGATGGTTTAGGCCTCACACAATGTTGTTGCATGTATTTTCCCACCACGCAGCTCCCATCTGGCTTTTGCACTTTTGGATTGTGTTTCGGGGGCATCTTCAGGGTCTCTAGGATCGTTTAAGCCTCCCACAATGTTGTTGTATGCATGTTTCCGCCACGCAGCTCCACTCCCATCTGGTTCTTCCACTTTTGGATTGTGTTTCAGTGGCATCTTCAGCTTCTCTAGGATGGTTTAGGCCTCACACAATGTTGTTGCATGCATTTTCCCACCACACAGCTCCCATCTGGCTTTTGCACTTTTGGATTGTGTTTCGGGGGCATCTTCAGGGTCTCTAGGATCGTTTAAGCCTCCCACAATGTTGTTGTATGCATGTTTCCGCCACGCAGCTCCACTCCCATCTGGTTCTTCCACTTTTGGATTGTGTTTCGGTGGCATCTTCAGCTTCTCTAGGATGGTTTAGGCCTCACACAATGTTGTTGCATGCATTTACCCACCACGCAGCTCCCATTTGGCTTTTGCACTTTTGGATTGTGCTTCGGGGGCATCTTCAGGGTCTCTAGGACAGTTTAGGCCTCACACAAAGTTGTGGCATGCACTATCCAATGACGCAATGGGTGAGAAAAGGAAAGGATCCGGCACAATCTCTTCTTATAGTAAAATCAATACAATTTTATTTGAAATATTAAAATTACCATCCGTGAAACCGAAAGAGATATTAATCCATGGGAGCTTTACGCGTTTCGGACTTCAACTTAAAACCAAAAAAGAGTCCTTAATCATAATCTCTTTTTTCGTTTTAAGTTGAAGTCCGAAACGCGTAAAGCTCCCATGGATTAATATCTCTTTCGGTTTCACGGATGGTAATTTTAATATTTCAAATAAAATTATATTGATTTTACTATAAGAAGAGATTGTGCCGGACCCTTTCCTTTTCTCACCCATTGCTTGTGACCGGTTGGGACTCACCGGTGGATTCCAGGCACCCGCAAGGATCAGCAGTCCGGGTAGCAGGTGAGCTGAAGATAATCCTTTCTCCTCACTATCCAATGACGTCATGATGTCAATGGGCCTAAGTGCTGAAAATGCCTCTGATGACCGGGGAGAAAGGAAAATAACCAGACCACAACAGATCTACACATCGGGGCAGGGTAAGTAGAATTTTTTTATTTATTTATTTTTTTTTTACTTTTTTTCCATCCATCTAATATTTAGCAAAATGGTAATCGGTGGCCATTTTTGTGGATTTGCTCAGAGCACTTTAGAGTTTCTAGTGAATCTGAATTTAAAAAAAAAATGATTCCAATTCAATTCTCTCATTTCTAATAAGAAATGAAATGCAGAGTAAATACCATTTCTACAGCGCAGGATGGAAAGAACATTTCCGGCATTTTGCTTTGCATCTGTGATGTCGCTTCCAATCGGATCTCACATGATCATGAATGATATCACATATCGGTAGCAGACGGTCCCAGCGCTGGTCCGTGCTGCATCATGGTGAGAGGATTCGAGGGTCTGAAGGTCACTATAAATTTGACAGTTTTCAGGCCTCTAGATTTTGCCTAAATGTTTGCAGGAAGGATTTTTTTTTAAGTTTACAGTTTAATGCTCATTGCCACCGCTGATAGACCGCAGGAGCGGCCGGACTCTGAGGCAAAGGACGCAGCTTATAAGCTTTTTGCTATCAAGCGCTGCTCTGAAGCTGGCAGGATCACAGGATCCCCCCAGGATCATTGCCCTAATACTCCTCCAAATGACTGGATCCCCCAGGATCATTGCCCCAATACTCCTCCAAATAACTGGATCCTCCCAGCATCATTACCCCTATCCTTCTCCAAATGACTGGATCCCCCAGTATCATTACCCCTATGCTTTTCCGAATGAACCCCCAGCATCATTACCCCTATACGTCTCCGCTGACTGTATCCTCCCAGCATCATTGCCCCAATACTCCTTTGAATGACTGGATCCCTCCAACATCATTACCCCAATGCCCCTCTGAATGACTAAGTCCCCCAGCATCATTGCCCAAATGTCCTTCCAAATGACTGGATCCCCCAGCATCATTACCCCAATGCTTCTCCGAATTACTGGCGGATATAGACAGAAAAGCCCCCCTGTGCAAGAACAAAATATGGGCCTTGTGCAGCCCAAGAGATCACGAAAATGCAGAATTCCACCTGCTTTGGAGCTGGATGTGGCCCCCTGGCCTCTTGGGCCCCTGCGCGGCTGCACATGTTGCACCAATGATATGTCTGGCCTCCGATGCTGCAGATGCAAAGCTGTATCCTATAGCAATAAAGGACAGAGCACAGATGGAGCAGTGCCTCAGCCTTGCCTCCTGCCTGAACCGTCAATCATCAGGAGTGCACCGCCCCCAGGCAGGCAGGACGGAGACTGATGCATGAAGAATGGATCCTAGACAACCCCTCTAAGCACAAACTTTACCCCTCAGACTTTCACAGCAGGAAACGAAAACTGCGTCAAGTCGGAATTTACTGCTCCTTTTTCTTTTACAATGAAATATCCTGCACTTCTGTCTGTAAAGTGGAAGAGACAAATGGATTTGTGTTTTGGATGTGACCGTGAGCAGATGGACCCGTGCGTCACTGACAGCCCTGTCAAGATTCTCCGACAGCAGCAAGCTGAAAAGGTCTTGTGCCGGCAGCAAGAAGCCCCGAGCGGCCGAGTGGATGTGATTCAGACGAGTGCTGCATGAGCTGATAACGGACGTGGAGCGCGAAGCAGAGGATCAGTCCCACAGCGGCTGCAGCTCGGCGCGGTATCTGCCTGTACGTGCTGCGTGCAATGCAAAGCGGCAATGCCGGAGCGAGTGCAAGAAAAGAACGTTCTGAAGTCGCCTTCATTGTTATTATGCAGAAACGGCCATTTATTGAGTCATATGGTAAAGTTGGGTGACAACTCATGTACCAGGTAATCTCTGTTCCCTCCCTACAAGTTGTCACACAACTTTCCAAGGCTCCTGAGTGGTAAATCTGCCTGGAATAAAACTCAAGTGTTACTGCATAATAAAGGGGATGATCTGGATAATCACACATGGGGAATACTTCAAGACCCCGGACGATAAGTTACGAAAAAGTTAAACCTATTGAAAAATAATGACCATTGAGCTTGTCCCTGGGTAAGACATTTAGCCGACTTACGGTAAAGGAGATTTTTATGGTCAATGATTTTACTGTTACAGGATGAACAGCTCCCTCCAGAAAGTGCCCCCACTCCTCAAACACTAATTTGATAGCGAGTAATTCCTATTACCAATATTGTAATTACATTCAGAGATAACTTCTTAGAAAAGAAGGCGCATGGAGGAAATTTACCAACAGATGGACCTTGAGGCAATACAGCTCCCACCCCCACCTCTGATGCGTCAACTTCCATCGTGAAGAGTTGAGAAACATTGGACTGTACTAATACGGGTACGAGAAACTTTTTTTTTAGACAGTCAAATGCGCATAAAGCACCCTCAGGCCAAATAGAAAAGTCTGTACCTTTTTTCGTCATGTCAGTCAGTGGTCTTGCTATGGCAGAGAAATGTTTCATAAAAATTTGCAAAGCCCAAAAAACGTTGCAGCTCCTTAAACTTCTCAGGATGGTCCCATTTCAATTTAGTCTGTAACTTAGAGGGATCTATCCTAAAACCAGAGGCAGAAATTTTATAACACAAAAACTGAAGTTCCTGACCGGCGAAGGCACACTTTTCCAATTTTGCGTACAACGTATTCTCCCTGAGAATTTGCAAAACCTGCCTGACGAGTTTCATATGAGAACTAAAACAGTCATAGCATCTGTGTAGTTATAGCCGAAATACAAGTGTTCCTTGCACTATACGTTCCCCTTCAATATGTCCTGGGCTTTCCAGTCTATAATGGGGTTTAACACAACTTGTGCAGGGAGGTCTTTGAGCACTAAACACGATATGAGCTCTGAATGGAGGACCCCTATGCAGCGTTCCAACCCCTGTACACACTCCACAATACTCCTTTGCGAGAGAGTTGACCACTCAATGGCAAAAATCGGCACCGCACTAGATAACTACTTCACCTCTAACCTAGATGAGCGATTAAACCATCATCAATAATGTTTGCTGCAGAACCACTGTCCAGAAAAAACATTATGGGGACATCATGGTCCCACAACTTGACCCTAGCGGTTATCATCCATTGACATGCCGTAATGGAGGATATAAGCAGACCCAGGTTGGGATGCCCCAATCTACCTGGCCCTAAATGTTTTTCAACTCCTCAACTCCTCAACTCCTTTGGGCACAGGGGGCAGATACCCACAAAATGACCCATTTTGCAAGCTTCTCCATTTTTAGCAGGGGGAAAGCCTTTCCTTACATGGGACGTCCCTCCAAGCTGCATGGGTTCGGGTGAGGCGGCCGGAGGTAAAGATGGTACAGATGCCCCCTCCCAGAGAGTCCTGAATTATGGGACCTCTGTTGGAAATGGAGATCACCCGAATTACCAGCGACATGGCGCACTCCAGAGACCGAGGCGCTTTATACATAACCACACCGGCTGCACCCCCTCGAAAATCTCTCAGGGGGAGGCAATTTTGTCTCAGATGATCCAGTGACCCGGAGAGATTGCTCAGGTGTGACGGGCTGAGATTGCCACCTGAAGACACATGGTTTGCAAACATCTCGCTAGTCCAGCAACCGGGTACATGCTGGAAATGAAAGGTAGCGCTGACTATAATGTCCCAGAGGGAGAGGGCTGGGGACAGAGGCTCCTAAACTGACTAAGGGGACCTTAGCTATCCCTGATCGCAGAGTTACCACTGAAGGTGAGGATGTCTGAGCCGCCTTCCTGGCCCTGCTCTGGACCAGTCCTGACCTTTACCTTCTCCACGCCTACCCCAGGGGAGAGCCAGGACAGGTGGTGTGAAAAAAACAGCAAAGATAGACAAATAGGAAAAATAAAAACTCTATCTCACAGCACACTCACACAGAGGTATAAGACAATAAGAGGAAAGGAGAAAAATAAGAGCAGGGTGGAAACAACAAGATGACATGAGAACGCAACAACTCCAAGCACCACGCAATATAATCACCAGCAGGACTGGGACACAACAACACACAGACCAACATAGCAATAAACTATAGTCGGCATGGGAAGACAGATTCCACCATCCTAAAAAGGCGGGGAGCAAATGTGATAGGTTTCCAACAACATGTGATCCCAAAGGTAACCAGCAGCCTGACCATGAATGAACATACAGCTGGTCGATGCCGAGCCTGCTGGTATAACTCAGAGAAACCATAGGGTGGTGTGTCAGAATCTGTAGTGTGAACAGCGTCAGATGCTGCAATTACACTAAGGGAGATTTGAGCAAAGCTTCACTGTGCACAATCTATGGTATGGTACACTCATTGTATAACTGCTATAATGCTGCATTGTGCACAATCTATGGTATATAATCTCATTGTTTCATAGTTTCATAGTTTTTAAGGTTGAAGGGAGACTCTAAGGCGGGCTTTGCACACTACGACATTGCAGGTGCGATGTCGGTGGGGTCAAATTGAAAGTGACGCACATCCGGCATCGCATGCGACATCGTGGTGTGTAAAGCTTCGATGATACGATTAACGAGCGCAAAAGCGTCGTAATTGTATCATGGGTGCAGCGTCGGCGTAATCCATAATTACGCTGACGCGACGGTCCGATGTTGTTACTCGCTCCTGCTGCAGCAGACATCGCTGTGTGTGAAGTCGCAGGAGCGAGGAACATCTCCTACCGGCGTCACCGCGGCTTCCGTAGGATATGCGGAAGGAAGGAGGTGGGCGGGATGTTTACATCCCACTCATCTCCGCCCCTCCGCTCCTATTGGCCGCCTGCCGTGTGATGTCGTAGTGACGCCGTACGACCCGCCCCCTTAATAAGGAGGCGGGTCGCCGGCCAGAGCGACGTCGCAGGGCGGATGAGTCCATGTGAAGCTGCCGTAGCGATAATGTTCGCTACGGCAGCTATCACAAGGATATCGCAGCTGCGACGGGGGCGGGGACTATCGCGCTCAGCATCGCAGCATCGGCTTGCGATGTCGCAGCGTGCAAAGTACCCCTTAGTCCATCTAGTTCAACCCGTAGCCTAACATGTTGATCCAGAGGAAGGCAAAAAAAACCCCAATGTGGCAAACAGCTCCAATGGGGAAAAAATTTCCTTCCTTCGTCCACATCCGTCAATCAGACTAGTTCCCTGGATCAACACCCTGTCATAAAATCTAATATACATAACTGGTAATATTATATTTTTCAAGAAAGGCATCCAGTCTCTGCTTAATGTTAGTAGTGAATCACTCATTACAACATCATGCGGCAGAGAGTTCCATAATCTCACTGCTCGTACAGTAAAGAATCCTCGTCTGTGATTATGATTAAACCTTCTTTCCTCAAGATGTAGCGGATGCCCCCGTGTTCCAGTCGCAGGCCTAGGTGTAAAAAGATCTTTGGAAAGGTCTCTGTACTGTCCCCTCATATATTTATACATTGTGATTAGATCCCCCCTAAGCCTTTGTTTTTCCAAACTAAATAACCCCAAGTTTAATAACCTGTCTTGGTATTGCAGCCCCCCCCATTCCTCTAATAATCTTGGTCGCTCTTCTATCTACCTGTAAGATTATGCTATTTATAACCTTCTATACTTTTGCTATCAAGAAAACCCTCCATTCCTCTCTTACATTCATTCAGTGAGTGGCCATCACCACTTCCTCAGGAAGAGAGTTCCAGAGCCTCACTGCTCTTACCGTGAAGAACCCTCTTCTATGCTGATGTAGGAATTTTCTTTCCTCCAATCGAAGAGAATGCCCCCTTGTTCTTGTCATAGTCCTTGGTACAAACAGATCATGGGAGAGATCTCTATATGGCCCTCTGATATATTTGTACATATTTATTAGGTCTCCCCTAAGTCTTCTCTTTTCTAGAGTAAATATACCTAATTTTGATAACCTTTCCGTGTATTGTAATGCACCCACTCCATTTATTATTTTAGTAGCCCGCCTCTGAACCCTTTCAAGTTCAGTAATGTCTTTCTTGAGCACCAGCGCCCAAAATTGCACACAATACTCCAAGTGTGGTCTGACGAGTGATTTGTACAGAGGGAGAATGATGTTTTCATCTCGTGCCCCCAGACCTCTTCTAATGCATCCCATCACCCTATTTGCTTTTGTGGCAGCTGCCTGACACTGGGCACTCCAATTTAGATTCTTATTGACTAAGATGCCTAAGGGGCACTTTGCACACTACGACATCGCAGCCCGATGCTGCGATGCCGAGTGCGATAGTGCCCGCCCCCGTCGCAGCAGCGATATGTGGTGATAGCTGGCGTAGCGAAGGTTATCGCTACGCCAGCTTCACACACACACTCACCTGCCGTGCGACGTCCCTGTGGCCGGCGACCCGCCTCCTTGTTAAGGGGGCGGGTCGTGCGGCGTCACTGCGACGTCACACGGCAGGCAGCCAATCAGAGCGGAGGGGCGGAGATGAGCGGGATGTAAACATCCCGCCCACCTCCTTCCTTCCGCATATCCTACGGAAGCCGCAGTGAGGCCGGTAGGAGACGTTCCTCGCTCCTGCGACTTCACACACAGCGATGTGTGATGCCGCAGGAGCGAGGAACAACATCGGACCGTCGCGTCAGCGTAATCATGGATTACGCCGACGCTGCACCGATGATACGATTACGACGCTTTTGCGCTCGTTAATCGTATCATCCAGCCTTTACACACTGCGATGTCGCATGCGATGCCGGAAGTGCGTCATTTTCAATTTGACCCCACCGACATCGCACCTGCGATGTCGCAGTGTGCAAAGTGCCCCTAAGTCTTTTTCCATGTCTGATTTCCCCAGCAGTTTCCCATTTAGTAAGTAATCGTAGCATCTGTTTCTCCTTCCCATGTGCAGAACCTTACACTTATCAGTGTTAAACCTCATTTGCCATTTTTCAGCCCAATTCTTCAATTTACTCAAATCCATCTGTAGTTGCAAACTGTCCTCCTTTGTGTTAATTACCTTACACAGTTTTGTATCATCTGCAAATACTGATATTTTACTATGTAAACCATCCACCAGATCATTAATAAATATATTAAATAGTAGAGGGCCCAATACAGACCCCTGTGGCACCCCACTAGTAACCCTGACCCAATCTGAGTATGCGCCATTAATAACCACTCTTTGTTTTCTACCACTAAGCCAGCTACCTACCCATCTACACACATTTTCCCCGAGCCAAAGCTTTCTCATTTTACTTAGCAGTCTTTTATGTGGGACAGTGTCAAATGCTTTACCGAAGTGGAGATAAATGACATCCAATGATTCTCCTCGGTCCATGTGAGAGCTTACATCCTCATAGAAGCTGATCAGGTTAGTGTGACAGGAGCGATACTATGTATCACAGGTGTACGTGCAGGTATTCTACAAGCATTATACAGCTCCCTAGAAAAAGGGCCCATGTGTCCCTACAATGTGTGTCTACCGTCACCGCTATATACCGCTCTCCAGTCACTGCTATATACTGCCCTCCAGGCACCGCTATATGCCACCCTCCAGTCAGCACTATATACCGACCTCCAGTCACTGCTATATACCGCCCTCCAGTCACTGCTATATACCGCCCTCCAGTCACCGCTATATACCGCCCTCCAGTCACCGCTACATGCCGCCCTCCAGTCACCGCTATATACCGCCCTCCAGTCACTGCTATATACCGCCCTCCAGTCACCACTATATACCGCTCTCCAGTCACCGCTATATACAGCCCTCCAGTAACTGCTATATACCGCTCTACAGTCACTGCTACATATTGCCCTCCAGTCACTGCTATATACCGCCCTCCAGTCACTGCTATATACCGCCCTCCAGTCACCGCTATATACCGCTCTCCAGTCACCGCTATATACGGCCCTCCAGTAACCGCTATATACCGCTCTACAGTCACTGCTACATATTGCCCTCCAGTAACCGCTATATACCGCTCTACAGTCACTGCTACATATTGCCCTCCAGTCACCGCTATATACCGCTCTCCAGTCACTGCTATATACCGCCCTCCAGCAGTCACCGCTATATACTACCCTCCAGTCAGCGCTATATACCACCCTATAGTCACCGCTATATGCTGCCCTCTAGTCACCACTATATACCGCCCTCCAGTCACCGCTATATACCGCCCTCCACTCATCTCATATCATCCAGTTTCTGAGCATTGTAAAGTTTTAAAAACAAAATCTGCTGTAACTTTACTTTTATAGCCCTTCCCCACATCAGTGCCTCTCCTTTGTCTTCGGTGCTTGGCTCGGGACAGAAGTTTAACGACTGAAGGGTCAGCGATTGCCAACGTGGTTCCTGTCACAAATCTGCTCCATTTTCTAAGAAAAACTCAAAGATTCATCAAAAACAAATGTCCTCCGGGGAAAGTGGAAGAATCTGCGAGTGACGGATTGTTGGGGCACTGTGCACTTTATGGGCGCACCAATCCTATCTCTCCACATCCCAACAAAAGCCCCCCTGTACGACCCTCCATTCTGCAGGAATGCGCTGGTCTGGATCGCCGGCTCCTGCGCGACAGCAGCTGCACTCAACCTGCTCGCACTCACCCAACGCGCTTCTTTTTGGAATTCTTTCTGTCGCGCACACAACAGCTGCAATTTGCGCCGCGCTCGGACAATTATTTCACAGACTACCATTTTTTTTTCTCTCATCATAAAAAGAAGCAAAGTCAGAGAATGAAGGAATGAGCCAACTAATCAGAAACAGACCATGACAGGCCGGGTGCACTCTGCACGACTCTGCCGTCCACTCATCCTAGAGACAAGGCCATGTGTTTCCACAGTCTAGGGAACGAGGCTTGTCTGGGGTTACAAGTCAGGCTGTTTACTCCTGCACTTAGTGAAGAGAAAAAGTCAAATGTCTTGTAGATATAAGTATTATAGCAGTTATATTCTTCTACATAGGGGCCGCATTATAGTAGTTCTATTCTTGTACATAGGAGCAGTATTATAGTAGTTATATTCTTGTATATAGGGGGCAGTATTATAGTAGTTATATTCTTGTACATAGGAGCAGTCTTATAGTAGTTATATTCCTGTACATAGGGGGCAGTATTATAGTAGTTATATTCTTGTACATAAAAGCAGTATTATAGTAGTTATATTCTTGTATATAGGGGGCAGTATTATAGTAGTTATATTCTTGTACATAGGAGCAGTATTATAGTAGTTATTTTCCTGTACATAGGGGGCAGTATTATATTAGTTATATTCTTGTACATAGGAGCAGTATTATAGTAGTTATATTCTTGTACATAAGAACAGTATTATAGTTGTTATATTCTTGTACATAGGGAGCAGTATTATAGTAGTTATATTCTTGTAATAGAAGCCGTATTATAGTAGTTATATTCTTGTACATAGGAGCCGTATTATAGTAGTTATATTCTTGTACATAGGGGCAGTATTATATTAGTTATATTCTTGTACATAGGAGCAGTATTATTGTAGTTATATTCTTGTACATATGGGCAGTATTATAGTTGTTATATTCTTGTACATAGGGAGCAGTATTATAGTAGTTATATTCTTGTACATAAGAGCAGTATTATAGTAGTTATATTCTTGTACATAGGGAGCAGTATTATAGTAGTTATATTCTTGTAATAGGAGCCGTATTATAGTAGTTATATTCCATAGGGAGCAGTATTATAGTAGTTATATTCTTGTACATAGGGGGCAGTATTATAGTAGTTATATTCTTGTACATAGGGGTAGTATTATAGTAGTTATATTCTTGTAATAGGAGCCGTATTATAGTAGTTATATTCTTGTACATAGGGAGCAGTATTATAGTAGTTATATTCTTGTACATAGGGGCAGTATTATAGTAGTTATATTCTTGTACATAGGGGGCAGTATTATAGCACTTATATTCTTGTAATAGGAGCCGTATTATAGTAGTTATATTCTTGTACATATGGAGCAGTATTATAGTAGTTATATTCTTGTAATAGGAGCCGTATTATAGTAGTTATATTCTTGTACATAGGGAGCAGTATTATAGTAGTTATATTCTTGTACATAGGGGCAGTATTATAGTAGTTATATTCTTGTACATAGGGGGCAGTATTATAGTAGTTATATTCTTGTACATAGGGGCAGTATTATAGTAGTTATATTCTTATACATAGGGGGCAGTATTATAGTAGTTATATTCTTGTAATAGGAGCCGTATTATAGTAGTTATATTCTTGTACATAGGGAGCAGTATTATAGTAGTTATATTCTTGTACATAGGGGCAGTATTATAGTAGTTATATTCTTGTACATAGGGGGCAGTATTATAGTAGTTATATTCTTGTAATAGGAGCCGTATTATAGTAGTTATATTCTTGTACATAGGGAGCAGTATTATAGTAGTTATATTCTTGTAATAGGAGCCGTATTATAGTAGTTATGTTCTTGTACATAGGAGCCGTATTATAGTAGTTATATTCTTGTACATAGGGGCAGTATTATAGTAGTTATATTCTTGTAAATAGGGGCAGTATTATAGTAGTTATATTCTTGTACATAGGGACAGTATTATAGTAGTTATATTCTTGTGCATAGGGACAGTATTATAGTAGTTAATATTTGTACATAGGGGCAGTATTATAGTAGTTATATTTTTGTACATAGGGGGCAGTATTATGTAGTTATATTCTTGTACATAGGGGCAGTATTATAGTAGTTATATTCTTGTACATAGGAGCAGTATTATAGTAGTTATATTCTTGTACATAGGAGCAGTATTATAGTAGTTATATTCTTATACATAGGGGGCAGCATTATAGTAGTTATATTCTTGTACATAGGGGGCAGTATTATAGTAGATATATTCTTGTACATAGGGGGCAGTATTATAGTAGATATATTCTTGTACATAGGGGGTAGTATTATAGTACTAGACACCTAGTATCAACCATAACAAATCATGCAGCAAAACAAATAACAGAAATGTCTCCTGCGGAGAATGCCAATCATATAACATGTTTTTAAAGTTAATGCACACTGTTACTGATTTGTTACCTCATATATATCTCAGCCTTTGCATAGCACTGCAGATGTTGCAGTACTGTTGATTATCAACAGGTGGCAGTAAAAGGTAAAATTAAAGCTTTGGTGATTAGAATAATGGGTGGGATAATCTAATAATATTACAAGTGAGAATAAAATGTAATTATAAGAAAGTTACATTATATCACTTATTTGTTATCATTCATAGACAATAGAAAAACAATTATTGTATCAAAGCTTTCAAAATGTTTAATTGATCATTTAATATATTGGAAATGTTTCATTATTATTACAGATCAGTCAAGAAACAAGTTAATGCCCCCAAAAAACTAATCAAATTTAAGAGATTCACTTTGTGAACGTTGTCGTTTTTCTAAATCTCACCAATTCTGAAACTCAACAACTAAGTAACTTCTCATCAGGAAAGAATCAAAATAAATCCAAGAGTTTATTTTTTGAACAACTTAAATGAGGTTATAAATGTAATTCTAAATACTAAGGGACAATATTAGATGTGAAGCACTGAAAAGAAATGTTAGCAAAAGTTGTCAGACTGCTTCCAATATTACCCAGGAGAGCGATATTTCTACCTCTGGAGTATAATACAGGAGGTAACTCAGGATCAGTAATGTAATGTATGTACACAGTGACTGCACCAGCAGAATAGTGAGTGCAGCTCTGGAGTATAATACAGGAGGTAACTCAGGATCAGTAATGTATGTACACAGTCATTGCACCAGCAGAATAGTGAGTGCAGCTCTGGAGTATAATACAGGAGGTAACTCAGGATCAGTAATGTAATGTATGTACACAGTGACAGCACCAGCAGAATAGTGAGTGCAGCTCTGGAATATAATACAGGAGGTAACTCAGGATCAGTAATGTAATGTATGTACACAGTGACTCCACCAGCAGAATAGTGAGTGTAGCTCTGGAGTATAATACAGGAGGTAACTCAGGGTCACTAATGTAATATATGTACACAGTGACTGCACCAGCAGAATAGTGAGTGCAGCTCTGGAGTATAATACAGGAGGTAACTCAGGATCAGTAATGTAATGTATGTACACAGTGACAGCACCAGCAGAATAGTGAGTGCAGCTCTGGAATATAATACAGGAGGTAACTCAGGATCAGTAATGTAATGTATGTACACAGTGACTGCACCAGCAGAATAGTGAGTGCAGCTCTGGAGTATAATACAGGAGGTAACTCAGGGTCACTAATGTAATATATGTACACAGTGACTGCACCAGCAGAATAGTGAGTGCAGCTCTGGAGTACAATACAGTATTATGCTCTCTTTCCAGTCATATGATATGCAGTATGTATCATACACATTATTATTAGTAATATAATTCTTAGCTGTAATGTATTACTAATATGTCTGTTGTTGTTTAGAATCCATTACATTTGTCATATTTCAGTCTCATTTTGGGAAACTCCATGTTTTCAGTTTTTTCTTAGAATTTCTTGAATCGTCGGTGACAGATGTCTTATAAGAAGCAACATTTCTAGGAATTTATAATAAGACGCAGGGTCCTTTATTGCAACTTCCAAGTCGTGATTCTTATTTTCTAGATCACACAATGGCCTGGACTTCGTGTTTTCTGCCTCAGACTTCGGGGGGACGCGTCGTGGCCGCTTTGTGCCATTAGGAGCCGTGTTCTGGCTTTATATTGTAACCTCTATTTATGATGATTTCTCCATTGACTTTAACCTTGACCATTTCTTTGTTCCCATTTCTTTTCTCGCTGCAGTCTTCATACATCTACAGCTCCTGGAAATACATGAATAATAGCTGCATCCACAGTACAGGACTGTATCCAGGAAAGTAGTGATTGTGCTTTGCAATGTTAACCCCTGAACTGAAACGTATGGATCATAGAGACAGGTAAGTGAGTGACCCGGCCGAAAGTGGAGAGGAACAGATCTGATTCTGGAAGCCCCAAACTAAGCGGGGGCAGGGATTCAAGTGTATCATGATTAGAGAATGAAATGTGTAAACTTGTATGTTTTATTGCATTATTCTTATAATAGATCTTCCAAATATGAAGGTCTTTAGAGCAATTTTCAATAAAGGAACTGTCACAAACCACCGGGGGGGTCACTCAGAAATCCCCCGCGCTGGCTACCAGTACGTCACAATCGGGGGGTAACAAGTGGGGGTCACCCCTCCTTTATACCTCCCGACCGACAGACAGAGCACGTGACGCGCTCTCTAGCGCCCCTCTTATAGTCAGGCCAATTATGGAATTGCCCGACAATAAGCAAGGAGGCCGCTATACTACTTATGCCGATTATTGAAGGGTCCCCGGTGAGAGTAAGGTATATATTCCCCCGACCTCCGCGGGCGGAATATATAATATCTTCCCGAATCTCGCTGGCCTCCCCACAATAATCCTTGGCACAACTCGCTGCCACCAACCGATTTACGGTAACTATTAGCCGAACACACAGACGTGGGATTCAAGATCGAGATAACAGAACAGCCCAAGATTAATTATATAATTTAATCGCCTAAAGCACACTAGAAACTACAATATATACAATAGGGAATCTACAGAATATACATATGTCAGAGTACAGTTACAGATAAAGCATGGTTTACAACAGGTATGCAATTCAATCAGTTACCTTGTGCGTCTGGCCACAGGGGGGCGCTGTAGACCAGGTTTCCAGGAACCCTCTCACAGGTCTTTCCCAACCAGGCCCCCGAGCAGAAGAACACTGGAAAATGGCCGAAGTAGGGTCATCAACCTGTGCAATCCAGGTCCCCTCCTACCTTAGTGACCTCACAGGGAAGCACTGCTCCACCCCTGGCTGGAGTTATGGACAAAATCCACAACATGGAATATGGCCATAACTTGGCCTGGGAGCGTCGTAGGCGGACGCCAATGCTCTCATTGTGACAGTTATGAATTTAGCTACAGAACGAGGGGACTCATGACCTGTCTGCCAGTTCCCCATTGGCTGATATCACGCCTGGGGCATTTCCCAATGTCCTGCTCCCATAAAAAGGGTGTGCCGGCATCGTCCACATGCGGAGACACCATTTTTATGGTTGCCATATTTATCGGAAATATGGCTTGCGAGATATGAACCATTTTTTACTGGAGTCGTTCTGTCTGGCTATTTCCATAGCCTTGCTAACTAGCTAGCAGCCCCCACTACAGGGTGACGGCAGGGAGTCATCCTGTGTCCATTGTCCCTAAGCCACCTCATTTCCATATCACAGGACATGGCCATGGATTTGTTGCTAAACCAGTTGTGTGAAGGGAAGGGGGGGGGGGGTGACACCAGGAGAGGGCTTCCTGACATGACTTGAATGTCATGATTTATCGTCATATCTCCGGATTTACCTCACACCTCCCCCCTTTTGAGGGCGCTAGGGGGCAGCACACTCCGGTGTTCCCCCGTGCGCCCGTCCGCGACCTCTCCTTGTCGGGACAGCCCGTCTGCGTTACCGTGGTCACGGCCCCTTTTGTGGCGAATGGTGAAGTCGTATTGCTGGAGCGCAAGGCTCCATCGCAACAATCGCCCATTCGTCCCAGAGACGGTGTGCAACCAGCTGAGGGGATTGTGGTCCGTCTCCACGATGAAGTGGCGCCCGTATAGATAGGGTTGCAGACGCTGCAGGGCCCACACTATGGCCAGGCACTCCTTCTCCATTGTAGAATAGGCCACTTCCCTTGGTAACAGCTTCCTGCTCAGGTACAAGACTGGGTGCTCTTGGCTCGCAGAGCCCACCTGGCTGAGCACCGCACCGAGGCCGAAGTCACTGGCGTCGGTCTGTACTACAAACGGCCGCGTGAAGTCGGCTGCCTGTAGCACGGGCGGGCTGGACAGGGCGTCCTTTAGGGCCCGGAAGGCTGTCTCGCAGTCCACTGTCCAATCGACTGCAGAGGGCAGCTTCTTCTTGGTGAGGTCCGTCAAGGGCTTTGCCAGGCTACTATAGCATGGAACAAACCTCCTATAGTACCCAGCGGTCCCCAAGAAGGACATCACCTGCTTCTTGGTCCTGGGGGTGGGCCAGGATGCGATGGCCTCCACTTTCTCAGGCTCGGGCTTCAGCGTTCCCCCACCTACCCGGTGACCGAGGTACTGGACCTCGCTCATGGCCAGCTGACACTTTCCCGGCTTGATGGTCAGACCTGCCCGGTGGATCCGCCTGAGCACCTGTGCTAGATGCTCTAGGTGGTCCTCCCAGGTGGGACTGAAGACGGCAATGTCATCCAGGTACGCGGCCGCGTACCCTTCAAGTCCCTTGAGCAGGGTGTTGACCATCCGCTGGAAAGTGGCAGGGGCATTCCTCATCCCAAATGGCATCACCGTGGACTCGTACAGTCCAAATGGGGTAATAAAGGCAGAGCGTTCCCTGGCCTTGCGAGTCAGGGGGATCTGCCAATATCCCCGGCTCAGGTCCATGATGGTCAGGTACTGAGCCCCGGCCAACTGATCGAGCAGGTCATCGATGCGTGGCATTGGGTACGCATCGGCGACCGCGACAGCATTGAGCCCCCTGTAGTCCATGCAGAACCGAGTGGTTCGGTCCTTCTTAGGGACCAGGACTACAGGCGAGGCCCAAGCGCTGTTGGATGCCTGGATCACCCCCAGCTCCAGCATCTCGTCAATCTCCTGGCGCATGTGTTGCTGCACCTCCAGGGAGACCCGATATGCTGAACGCCGGATCGGGGGATGATCCCCAGTGTCCACGTGATGGACAGCCAAGTCAGTCCTTCCGGGCTGGTTGGTAAACAACCCCCGGAAGGGGTGTAGGGTGGCCCACAGCTGGGACCGTTGGTCCTCCAAGAGCTGGTGGCCAACCTCCACATCCTCAATGGATCCGCCTGCCCTAACCTGGGCTAGCATATCCAAGAGGGTTTCCGCTTCTCCCTCCTCGGGCAGGTTGCACACGGGGAGCGCACATGCCTCCCGCTCATGATGTGCCTTCATCATGTTCACATGGAAGGGCTTCCGCCTTCCACGGGCAGGGTCCAGGGTGACCAGGTACGTCACAGGGTTGAGCTGCTGGTACACGAGGTATGGGCCTTCCCAGGCTGCCTGAAGCTTGTCCTGTGGTACGGGGACCAGTACCCACACCTCTTGACCCACTTGGTAGGTCCTCTCACAAGCGTTCTGGTCGTACCAACGCTTCTGATCGGCCTGGGCTTGAGCCATATTGTCGTGTACCAGTTGCGTCAAGGCCTGCATTTTGTCCCGGAAGCGCATGACATACTCGATAACCGACACTCCAGGGGTGGCCAAATCCCCTTCCCAAGCCTCTTTCACCAGAGCCAGGGGGCCCCGCACACGTCGCCCGTACAGGAGCTCAAACGGTGAGAATCCTGTTGAGGCCTGTGGAACCTCCCGGTAAGCAAATAACAGGTGTGGGAGATACCGCTCCCAGTCACGCCCATGGGAGTCGACCAACATCTTAAGCATCTGCTTTAAGGTGCCATTGAACCGCTCGCACAGGCCATTAGTCTGTGGATGGTACGGGCTGGCCACCAGATGTCGCACCTGGACTTGCTTACAGAGGGTCTCCATCAGCTGGGACATGAATTGGGTCCCCCGGTCGGTGAGCATTTCCTGGGGAAAACCCACTCGGGAGAAAATCTCCAGCAATGCGGTGGCCACCTTGTCAGCCCGAATGGACGACAAGGCCACTGCTTCTGGGTACCGGGTGGCATAGTCCACTACCGTCAGTATGAAGCGTTTCCCGGAGCTGCTGGGGATGGCCAGCGGGCCGACCAGATCCACAGCCACCCTCCTGAAAGGCTCATCGATGATTGGCAGAGATACCAGTGGGGCTTTGGGGTGTGGCCCCGCCTTCCCCACTCTCTGACAGGTTTCACACGAACGGCAGTAGGCAGCCACATCGGCCCCCATTTTTGGCCAGTAGAAATGCTGGTTTAACCTGGCCTTGGTCTTAGCGATCCCTAGGTGTCCGGCCATCGGAATCTCATGTGCGATCCGCAACAACTCCGTCCGGAACGGATAGGGTACCACCAACTGTCGGTCCCTTGGCCACGCCTCCGGTGAACCCTGCTGGACCGTGGCCCGGTACAGCCGTCCTTGGTCCCAGACCACTCGCTCCGGGTCCGAGTCCGAGGGAGGCTGTGCCGCCTGCTCCTTTAGAGCTTTCAGGCTGTCGTCAGCTTCTAACGCTGCCTGAAACCCCTGACTAGATGTGGCCAGAATCGACGAGACTGTCACATCTTCGGTCAGTACCCCGGGACCTGTGTCCTGGCCTCCACCTGACTCGGCTGCCACTTGGTCAGAAGGGGAAGAGCTATCGGACCTCCGGGAGGCCCCTTGGCTTCCAGCACTCCCACTGCGGGTGACAGCGGCCCCAGCCGCTGCGACCGTGGGTCGTGCCTGCTCCTCCTCCGTTCCTGACCAAGTCGCCGGTTCAGGCAGACCTACCTGGCTTCCTGACACCCCGGTTGTGGGGGAACCCTGCACCGAGATCTTACCTGGGAGCACTTCCGCTCCTGGACCGGCCCCAATCTCACCTGCCTGTTCCCCCCCTGCAGCAACAGAACCCCGCTGTGAAATCTCTGGGGACCCCACATTTGCTGTGGTAGCCCCCACCCCACACACTGGTCCTCCCCCTGCAGCACCCTGCTCTCTGCTTATCCCTGCAGAGGGCAACAGATCCCAGCTCACAGGCTGGTTACTTGTAGAGGCATTGTCACACCTTTCTCTGACCCCCTCCCCTGTCACAGCTGCAGCTGTGTGTGTGTCTATGGTGTCTATGCAAGCAGAAATATCAGAGTTCACTCCCTCCTCCCTTACATCATTCATAGATAACACATTAACATTGTCCGGAGGCATGTCAGTACGGGCTGAAGGTTCAGCCCTTGGTTGGGGCCCAAACTGGGAGGTTATCTGCCCCAAATCTGTCCCAAGTAGCACGTTGGCAGGGATCCGATCAGTTACCCCCACCTCCCTCACCCCTCGCCCTGCGCCCCAGTCCACATAAATGTCAGCAACAGGCAGCGCCGGGTCAATGCCTCCAATCCCGGAGACAGCGAGGGTTTTTCCAGGGATCAAGTCTTGGGGGGACACCATCTCAGGCCGCACCAGAGTCACCTCCGAGGCGCTGTCTCGCAGTCCTATGGTCACAGACTGGCCGACGGTGACAGGTTGGAAGCTGTCCAGGGACCTACCACCACCCCCACCCACACAATACACCTTGGGCGGCCCTTGGGACGGGGACGGAGCCGGGGCCTTGGGACGCTGAGGGCACATGGCCTTGAAGTGTCCAGGTAGGTTGCACTGGTGGCACCGTCTTGGTTCTGCCACGGGCCTGGAGAGGGGAGTTGAGGGGGACACCCCCTGCAGTCTAGGGGCAGGTGGGGCAGTCGCAGAGTTCATCTTACCCCCTCTCCAGGTGCTGCTGGTGGCTGCTCTCCTGGCTTCAGGAGCCCGATTGTTGGTGTAGTCATCTGCCAGGGCAGCTGTAGCCGTGGATCCCTTTGGCTTCTGGTCTCGGATGAACTGGCGGAGATCCTCAGGGCAGTTCCACAAGAGTTGCTCCGTGATGAACAAGTCCAGGATCTCCGGTCCGGTGGAAAGCTGCAGGCCTTGGGTCCAGTGGTCGGCAGCTCGGGCAAGTGCCCGCCGGTGGTCAGCCCAGGAGTCCTTTGGTCCCTTCTGCAGCGTCCGGAACTTCTTGCGGTAGGACTCCGGGGTGAGGTTGTACTGTTGGATCAGGGCCCGCTTGATGGTGTCGTAGCCCTGATCCGCCTCAGCAGGCAAGTCCCCAAGGATATCCAGGGCCTTACCCCTTAAACGGGGGGTCAGGTATTTGGCCCACTGGTCCTTGTTCAGATGATGCTGCAAGCAAGTCCGTTCAAAAGCAGTCAAGAAAGAGTCCAAGTCTCCATCCTTCTCCAGCACTGGGAAGTCCTCAACACGGACCTTTGGAAGTTTGGTGTCTGGAAGGTCACGGGTGGCTGATGAGGGCCGGAGCTGAGCTAGCTGCAGCTGGTAGTTACGCTCTGCCTGGCGCTCTTCACGCGCTGCTTGCCGCTCACGCTCGGCCATGAGTTCCTTGTAGCCCTCCCGGTCTCCAGCCTGGCGTAGGGCCATAGCCATTTGAAGAAGGCTATCCGAGCCTCCCAGGCTCGGTGGAATGGCACGTGGTGATCTGCGGCCCGCTGCGGAGCCTGGTGATTCACTGTCCATTGCAGAGCGGAGGGCTGGCACCTGGCTCGTTGAGGACCCTTGGGCGAGCTGCTCCTCATCTTGTCCAGCAGTGCCCGGTTGTGCAATGTCCTCTGCAGAGCTGTTTTCTGGCGTCGAGCTCCTGGAGGACTCGTGGACAACCTCCTCATCGTCTCTGGCCTTAGCATCGGCCATTCCTTTGGCTTTGCTCCTGGTGCTCTCAGCCATTCTTGCAGACTTTTGGTCACTGACACAGAACTGACACCTGATGCCTCCACACACCTTACAGTATCTGCACTCTGACACTCTAGTGTTGAGCTAGTCTGAAGACCCCAGCAGCCACAGCTGCTGCAGGCAGTCTTTAGTGTCTGGGAGTATGGGTCTCACACTCACACACACTATTATCTCGATCCCACCGCTTGCCACCAATATGTCACAAACCACCGGGGGGGTCACTCAGAAATCCCCCGCGCTGGCTACCAGTACGTCACAATCGGGGGGTAACAAGTGGGGGTCACCCCTCCTTTATACCTCCCGACCGACAGACAGAGCACGTGACGCGCTCTCTAGCGCCCCTCTTATAGTCAGGCCAATTATGGAATTGCCCGACAATAAGCAAGGAGGCCGCTATACTACTTATGCCGATTATTGAAGGGTCCCCGGTGAGAGTAAGGTATATATTCCCCCGACCTCCGCGGGCGGAATATATAATATCTTCCCGAATCTCGCTGGCCTCCCCACAATAATCCTTGGCACAACTCGCTGCCACCAACCGATTTACGGTAACTATTAGCCGAACACACAGACGTGGGATTCAAGATCGAGATAACAGAACAGCCCAAGATTAATTATATAATTTAATCGCCTAAAGCACACTAGAAACTACAATATATACAATAGGGAATCTACAGAATATACATATGTCAGAGTACAGTTACAGATAAAGCATGGTTTACAACAGGTATGCAATTCAATCAGTTACCTTGTGCGTCTGGCCACAGGGGGGCGCTGTAGACCAGGTTTCCAGGAACCCTCTCACAGGTCTTTCCCAACCAGGCCCCCGAGCAGAAGAACACTGGAAAATGGCCGAAGTAGGGTCATCAACCTGGGCAATCCAGGTCCCCTCCTACCTTAGTGACCTCACAGGGAAGCACTGCTCCACCCCTGGCTGGAGTTATGGACAAAATCCACAACATGGAATATGGCCATAACTTGGCCTGGGAGCGTCGTAGGCGGACGCCAATGCTCTCATTGTGACAGTTATGAATTTAGCTACAGAACGAGGGGACTCATGACCTGTCTGCCAGTTCCCCATTGGCTGATATCACGCCTGGGGCATTTCCCAATGTCCTGCTCCCATAAAAAGGGTGTGCCGGCATCGTCCACATGCGGAGACACCATTTTTATGGTTGCCATATTTATCGGAAATATGGCTTGCGAGATATGAACCATTTTTTACTGGAGTCGTTCTGTCTGGCTATTTCCATAGCCTTGCTAACTAGCTAGCAGCCCCCACTACAGGGTGACGGCAGGGAGTCATCCTGTGTCCATTGTCCCTAAGCCACCTCATTTCCATATCACAGGACATGGCCATGGATTTGTTGCTAAACCAGTTGTGTGAAGGGAAGGGGGGGGGGTGACACCAGGAGAGGGCTTCCTGACATGACTTGAATGTCATGATTTATCGTCATATCTCCGGATTTACCTCACAGGAACCTATAAGAGGATCACAAAGAGTTAAAGGGGCTCTTAATTTGTTGAACTTTGGAAATTCAAAGTTGGGGACCCTGAGAGGGAGAGACCGGGGCTCGTGTCATGCATGGACTAGGGGTTGTCAGACACATGGCACAACACAAGGGTTACAATGGGATGGAAAGGGAAAGGAAAACATGGACGATAAGGAGCAGAGGCTGGGACACCTCCTGACAATAACCTGTGTTACCCCTGAGCTCCCAAATACAAGTCCTTCCCCTCATCGCTGTCCCTAACTGTCCCTCCAGTCACCCTGTCTAGTGCCAAAGCCAGGGAGTATACTAGACATCACCACTAGTGTCACATAGCACTGGGGAAGGAAGACAGACAGAGGCACATAGACAAAATGATATGAAACAAACTTGACTGCTGCAGCAAAACACCAGGGCTGCAGACAACACGGCTCCAACAGCAGAACTCCAGCAACCACTAGAGACTTCCTCCCTCCAATGTGGTGAGAATAGGATGAATCTATTGCCGGCATCAGCTGATGGGACATGTGACTGTTTAAAGGTAAGATGAGTAGTCACAAATCTGTTGCAGCTGAGATGAACTAACCAGGAGCTACCAGCAAGGTAAATGTCATTAACCCTTGCTGCACTAAAAGAAAGCAATCTCATTTAAAATCCAGAGTCTAACAAGTTTCTGGGAAGCTCAGATCCCCGAGCTGTCACAAGTCTCTTAATAACAAGAGATACTCGTGACAGCTGTGCAGAGTCTTGTATGGGATTATATAGATTGCTGGAGATAAGCTCCTTTCTCGTGAATCCTCAGTAATCGATAAATTATCACCTCGGCCCTGATGATGATAACTTTCCAATAAAGTTCAACCTTCTTCTTTAAACCACTGTTTCCTACTAGTGATGAGTGAGCGTGTTCGCCACTGCTCGAAACTCGGCAAAGTGTTCAGCTGCTCCTCGCATGTCTCACAACTGTTAAAGAGCCAATCAACATGCAGTGATTACCTGCCAGACACAGTAATGCTGTAGCCATGTTGCAGGCATATAGGCAGGGTTTATTGCTATTGCAGTACCTTGTATAGTGTACACTTGCACCCTTTAGTGCCTTTAATCTAGACTAAAGAATGTTTTTATCCTTGTTTAACCTAATATATAACTTATAAAAAAAACAGCTTGGGGTCCCCCCTATTTCTCATAACCCGCCAAGGTAAACCAGGCTACTGCGGGTTGGTATTATCCATGATTGTTGGGCCCTCCCCAGCCTAAAAATTGCAGCCCGCAGCCGCCCTAGAATTGGTGAATCACATTAGATGCCAATTCTGGTGATTTGCCTGGCTTGTCGCGATTTGCCCTGGTGTGGAGGCAATCGGGGTAATATTTTTGGGGTTGATGTCCACTGTGTAATGTCAGCTGTTTTCAAGGCATGGGGTTAATAATGGAGAGGTGTTTATCAGACACCCCCATTACTAAGCCAGTAATCAAAATAACACACACACAAGAAAAAATAGTTTACTCCCCCACCATTTCCCTCATTCACCAATTTATTCTAAAAAGTGTTCCCACGAAGTTCCATTGTAGTCCACGTTCTCTGAATGCAGCTCCAGCACCTGTGAATAGCAGTAAATTACAGCCAGTCACCGGGTAGTGACGACAACTCTCATCAGAGCCGCCGTCTCAACGCTACGTTCAGGGAGACCCAGCGGCTCTGATGGGCATTGTAATCACTACCCGGCACCTGTGAGCTTTACTTACTGCTATTCACAGTAGCTGGAGCTGCATTCGGGGAACGTGGACTATGATGGAACATATTTATTTATTTATTTATTTTTGATAATAAATTGGTGAATGATGGATAGTGCGGAGGAGTCTTAAGTCAATAAACTTTTTTTCCTTTGTGTGTGTGTTTTTATTAATACTGGGTTAGTAATGGGGGTGTCTGATAGACGTCTCTCCATTACTAAGCCCTGGGCTTGACGCCAGCTGACACTACACAGCTTAGCTCAACCCCAAAAGTATTAACCTTATTGTCATTGCACGGGGCAATCAGGAAGAGCCAGGCAACGCAATAGAATTGGAGCATCTAATAGATGCATCACTTCTGGGGCGGCTGCGGGCTGCTATTTTTTAGGCTGGGAAGAGCCCAATAACCCTCGGATTTCCTAGCCTGATAATACCAGCCCCCAGTTGTCTGCTGTACAGTGGCTAGTTATCAAAAATAGGGCAGAACCCACGTAATATTTTTAAATTATTTAATTTATTTAGTTCCCAGCAGTGACCTGTGAGTCAGAGATGTGTCCAGGCGTCTTCCCCATCCATTTTCCTTCCTTCCCAGGCCTCCTTTTAGCCTCTTCTAGAAAAATGCCTCAGTTTCCCTTTGACTTCCACTATACTCGGTACTTGAGTTGAGCCTGTCCGAGCGTTCGACCGGCTCGATTCGAATATCGAGCATTTTAGTGCTCGTTCATCCCTAGTCCAAACTGAGAACTCTAGCTATACAGCCCCAAGTGTATTTACTGTGACTGTCATCCAGCTGAAAAGGAGATTTGGGAGGAGCCATAGCTGCTATTTGTTAGTTACCTGCTATTATCCAATCAGCATTGCCAGCTGCACTCTCAGCAATGCTGATTGGCTGAGGGGAGGTGACATACAGGACACGCCTCTTAGTGCTCCAGTCCTGTTCAGAGTGACACCAGGCCAGAGATTCTGGTTACTTTTGTAGCATCAGAGGCTTTTGCTGCAGCAGGAGTGAATCCTGCTCCTTAGCGAGATATCTTTCACCCTACATCTCATGCACTCGATTGTTTTGACTTGTATCTTCTAGAATCCAGGCCCAGGAGCGACATCACCTTATATCACCACTTCTGCCTAAACCAGAACTATTTATTATTTTTCTATGTTTGCTGCGCAGCACTCACGTGGGGCTGCATTCCTGCAGCGTCTGCCGATGAGCGATGGCCCTCGGGACCCTGATGATGCTGCGGTTGTAATGTCGCCTCCTGTACATGCCATGTCTTCCATTCATCTTGTATGGGATGAAGATAATACAGGGAAGTGGTCAGCAATTCACAGCTAAGAGCCCCCGGGACGGCAGTGGCCGCGTCCAAGGAATTTACATATGCAGCTCGTCATAAATAAAGGGCTATAAATAGGAAGGGGAGACAACACGCGTGTCCTCACTGTCAACTACACGGAAGTCTATGACATCTATGGGGTGCATTGACACTGACGTCCATCGGAGCCGCAGCCAGACTGTCCTTCACCTGAGACCAAGGTTTGGCACCTGCCCCAGCCTTGGTGTCCCACCCGATGCTCAGCCCCTCTTCCACGTTTCGGATAGTGGCCCTGCCCTACAGATAACTATTGGTCAAAAGCAAGCAGACATTCCCCCCGACCCTCAAAACACCAGCACACTTGGCAAGACTATGCTCTCAATAGGAGAGCTGATACTAGACGCCAGTGACGGCTTATCTTCTCTGAAAATGAAAGGATTGGACATGTTGAATTCCAATATGCCCAACCTTTCCTTGTCATGGAGGAAGAGTGGAAGTGGTTTTTCAATCCTGCTAAAATCAACATTCATTTGATGTATATCGCAGTCTTCACTTGTCTGGCGTCACAGCAATATTTTCTGATGATTAAAGGGGCCCTCTGCTTTTTACAAGCCCTATGTAATGCCCATACTGGCGCCGCCGCACTGTCCTTCCCCCTTTCCCTGGCGGGGATGTCGGTGGCCTCACCTGTCCGGGTGTCCTGCGGTGGCTGTTCCGTCCCCGTCCCATGCTGCTGTCTCCTGGAGCATCTGTGCACCTTGCAGGATTCCAGCCTTTGCCGAAAAGGTGTGCACATGGCCACGCCCCTTTTCTTAAAAGGCCAGCGTCCCTTCACCCGGAAGTGCCTCTCAGGTCAGCTGGGGGGCTACAGCTATTTAAGACCCTTTCTCCCTTTAGGGAGCACCTGGACAGTGTTAGTTTAGTTGCTAGTTGTCAGGTCCTCACAGCTGCTGCTGCTGTTACTGATATAGTTGCGGTTTCTGACCTGTCCCTCTGTTACAGTGTGCCCCTATCTGCTGCTGCGACCATCTACATCGGCCATCTACTACCATACAAGCTGGCGCAAACATCCCCTCCAGTCGCTGCTGCCATCCATCCATCCATGCAGTGGGTCCGCTATCTCCTCTGCTCACCATACAAGCACAATACTCTACTTGTTGCAAAGTATCTTGACATTAAAACTATTCCCAAAAGGTCCCATTGAAGAATAATCTGTACCAAAGCACCTGGAGTAAGGGTTTAATTTAATCACAGTCCCCCCAGAAGAAATAAAGTATTACTGTCACGGTTCCGCTGTGCGGAGCATTTTGCACACTGGTAATGTTATTCCACTCTCTCCTCAAGTACGGAACTGGCAGATATATGTTTCCTTTGTGTAGAGCATTTTGCATGTGTAATGCTCTGCTGTGTTTCTTGAGGCTGACAGGTTGTTTTTCTGTACAAGGTTTCCATGCAGGTTCTGGGAGGTGCTGATTGCTCAGGTGCACCTTGTTCCTGGTAATTGCCCTGTTTCATTACTGAGCATGCTCTCCCAGATCCTCGCCAGTCGTACTTCCTGGTTCTTTAGTTGTGCTTTTGGCTCCTGTTTTTGTTAGTGTTCTGATCTTGGCTACCTAACGCCGGACTGTTTATTGACCCTTTTCTGTCTGCTCCCTGTTCTTGTTGTGACATCTTGGCTTCTGACCTCAGGCCGTTACCTGACCATGACTCTGTCTGCTCCCTGAATCTAATATGAACTCGCCTGGAATTCTGACCCTCGGCCTGTGACTTGACTGCATTTCTGCTTACTCCCTGTGTCCTGTCGTGTCTTCCTGTGTTCTGATCCCAGCTTGTCTGACTGTAAGTAGTGACTAGCCTCACAATTACACAGAGCCCATTCATTCCAATGCATTTTCCATGTAATGCAGGGCAGAACTGCTCCTCCAGATTAAGAACACTCTTATTAACCAATCTGACCCAGAGATGAGGAGCCTGAACAGGAGACCCCGCTGTATTATAGCAGAATTTTACAATAGAGAATATAATAAGTGTTTTCAAAATCAGAAACTCCAATGTTGTGATGGTGAATGCTGAATCGTCAGATGGTAGAAATCCTATTAATGCATTGCTAGTCTTGGTGCAGAACCTCAGGGGCGGGGCATAAGACTGGAAAAAGGACCAGAAAAATAGGGAATCCCATCATGCTCCTCCCCGGGACCATGATCTGGATGTGACACATTGTATCAGAGTCACTTGTAGTGTTTCTGTAAAATCATTGGGATTGAGACAACTCTTCCACTAGACTCGATGAGATTTATCCAACAGGAAAACTATGGATCAGATTATTTTTTTATATAATTTTAATAGAATTGTCCGTATGTAGGAAATTATAACTGAAATAAAATAAACCTATTTTTCCCGCAGCTGCCCCCCCCCGGTACCCCACCCCCCGCAGCTGCTCACTCCCTGCAGTCATAACAGGCTGTCTATGGCAATGTGTAGACATCTGAAAACTGATGTGACGTTAGGTCTTGTGCACACGTTGCGTTTTTTCATGCATTATTCCTTGCTTCTTTTAATCAATAAAAGCAAAGTTAAAGTCTGAGAATCGTGACGTTGCTTCTTTTTTCTGTGCAGTTTTTGTTGCGGCGTGTCAATTCTTTCTGCGCTTTTTTTCTGCTTTTTTTCACCAATTGACTTCAATGGAGTCAGTGAAAAAAGCATTTTTTGCGCAAATTTTTTAGCTTTTTTGACGTCACTGAGGTTTTCTGCAGCTATTTCCTCATCTCGCGGTCTTTACCCAGAGACCTTTCTGCAGGGAAGTCCATAGACGTCACAAGGTGAATTGAGTTCATGCCGGCGGATTACTGGGGTTTTCTGCAGATCCGCCAGCATGAACTCGGTTTAACTTGTGAAGTCACCGGACTTCCTTGCACCTGGGCCACATACTCATAGCCAGTGTCTGCAGCCATTGCCTCATCTTGCAGTCTTTACCGTGGGATCTTGTTGCAGGTAACTCCGGTGACATAGGTGCCCTGGGCTGTGAGGCGATCTGTACCTCAGTAACCCGGGGTTGTCAGCATTCAGGAGTGGCGCAGACACTGCTACGGCCAGTGAGAGCCGGGTCCAAGCTGTAAGATCAGCTGGTGACTCAGTGGAGATTACAGGGGTACAGCGCCTGAACCCTCACGGACGCCATGACTTTAAAAAGCACAAAAAAAAGCATCGGAAAAAGCGTGTGAAAAAAACGTGCAAATGCAATAAAAAATGCACATTTTTTCAGCTGCTTTTTTCCTGCCAAAACATGCGTTTTTATGTGCAGATTTTCTGCATATTAAAACGCAACGTGGGCACACAGCCCTAATCAAAATACTTAAAAATCGAATGAAAAAAAATAGATTTATCGGGGTGCACATTTTGTTGTGATTCGATTCACTTAAATCCAGCATAATACTGTCCATGCAATCCTCCCCCACCATCATGCTCCAATTCCCGTCACTGACACCTGCAGCCTCAACATATCATATATGTTAACCTTTCGCTTTTATTTTGCTGGCGATATACAGAGACCTCAGAGCGCAATAAGCATTTTATATAGGAAATTAGATTCTCATCAAATATATTTGATGCAAAGCAAATATTCAACACAATTTTGAGAATATTCTGATTCATACTGCCTGACTATGATTCCTGCTGGCTGACTCTGATTCCTGCTGCCTGACTCTGATTCCTGCTGCCTGGACTCTGATTCCTGCTGCCTGGACTCTGATTCCTGCTGCCTGGACTCTGATTCCTGCTGCCTGGACTCTGATTCCTGCTGCCTGGACTCTGATTCCTGCTGCCTGGACTCTGATTCCTGCTGCCTGGACTCTGATTCCTGCTGCCTGGACTCTGATCCCTGCTGCCTGACTCTGATCCCTGCTGCCTGACTCTGATCCCTGCTGCCTGACTCTGATCCATGCTGCCTGACTCTGATCCATGCTGCCTGACTCTGATCCATGCTGCCTGACTCTGATTCATGCTGCCTGACTCTGATTCATGCTGTCTGACTCTGATCCATGCTGTCTGACTCTGATCCATGCTGCAGGACTCTGATCCCTGCTGCCTGACTCTGATCCCTGCTGCCTGACTCTGATCCCTGCTGCCTGACTCTGATCCATGCTGCCTGACTCTGATCCATGCTGCCTGACTCTGATTCATGCTGCCTGACTCTGATTCATGCTGCCTGACTCTGATTCATGCTCCTTGACTCTGATCCATGCTGCCTGACTCTGATCCATGCTGCCTGACTCTGATTCATGCTGCCTGACTCTGATTCATGCTGCCTGACTCTGATTCATGCTGCCTGACTCTGATTCATGCTGTCTGACTCTGATTCATGCTGCCTGACTCTGATTCATGCTTCCAGGCCCTGATTCATGCTGTCTGACTCTGATCCATGCTGCAGGACTCTGATCCATGCTGCAGGACTCTGATCCATGCTGCAGGACTCTGATCCATGCTGCAGGACTCTGATCCATGCTTCATGATCATGATCCATCCAAGCATTTTATATAGGAAATTATATTCTCATCAAATATATTTGATGCAAAGCAAATATTCAACACAATTTTGAGAATATTCTGATTCATACTGCCTGACTCTGATTCCTGCTGCCTGACTCTGATTCCTGCTGCCTGGACTCTGATTCCTGCTACCTGGACTCTGATTCCTGCTGCCTGGACTCTGATTCCTGCTGCCTGACTCTGATTCCTGCTGCCTGGACTCTGATTCCTGCTACCTGGACTCTGATTCCTGCTGCCTGGACTCTGATTCCTGCTGCCTGGACTCTGATTCCTGCTGCCTGGACTCTGATTCCTGCTGCCTGGACTCTGATCCCTGCTGCCTGACTCTGATCCATGCTGCCTGACTCTGATCCATGCTGCCTGACTCTGATCCATGCTGCCTGACTCTGATTCATGCTGTCTGACTCTGATTCATGCTACCTGGACTCTGATTCCTGCTGCCTGGACTCTGATTCCTGCTGCCTGACTCTGATTCCTGCTGCCTGACTCTGATTCCTGCTGCCTGGACTCTGATTCCTGCTGCCTGGACTCTGATTCCTGCTGCCTGGACTCTTATTCCTGCTGCCTGGACTCTGATCCCTGCTGCCTGACTCTGATCCCTACTGCCTGACTCTGATCCATGCTGCCTGACTCTGATCCATGCTGCCTGACTCTGATTCATGCTGTCTGACTCTGATTCATGCTGCCTGACTCTGATTCATGCTTCCAGGCCCTGATTCATGCTGTCTGACTCTGATCCATGCTGCAGGACTCTGATCCATGCTGTCTGACTCTGATCCATGCTGCAGGACTCTGATCCCTGCTGCAGGACTCTGATCCATGCTTCCAGACCCTGATCCATGCTGCAGGACTCTGATCCATGCTGCCTGACTCTGATTCATGCTGCCTGACTCTGAGTCATGCTCCTTGACTCTGATCCATGCTGCCTGACTCTGATCCATGCTGCCTGACTCTGATTCATGCTGCCTGACTCTGATTCATGCTGTCTGACTCTGATTCATGCTGCCTGACTCTGATTCATGCTTCCAGGCCCTGATTCATGCTGTCTGACTCTGATCCATGCTGCAGGACTCTGATCCATGCTGCAGGACTCTGATCCATGCTGCAGGACTCTGATCCATGCTGCAGGACTCTGATCCATGCTGCAGGACTCTGATCCATGCTTCCAGACCCTGATCCATGCTTCCAGACCCTGATTCATGCAGCCAGGCTGTGGTTCGCGGTTCCTGTGGTTGAGGCTGCGTAAATCTTCGAACTTGTTACCTTTATCCTTGCAAGAGTCATATTAAGTCATTAATATATGTCAGGGCCAGGTGGTCGGGCAGACCCAGGAGGTGGATCCACTGGTCCGAACTCTAAGATGGTGGTAAGGAGTCCGGTAGCTGAAGCACTATGGGCAGCAGAACAGTCCGTGCAAGTGAGTGTAACGGAGAAGTCCCTGGGACCACGGAGTCACAGATGGTAGTCCGGGTGACGTAGCTCAGGTTCGGAAGCCGAGATGAGGTCAGGCGGGGTCCGGAACCTTTGGAGCGAGATGACGGGTCACCGCAGGGATCCGAGATGGTACGGACTGTCAGATGGCAGACGGACAGCGTGCAGGGTTCGGGATTCAGCAGGACCGGATGCCGAGGCAGGATCAGCTCTAGAAGAGAGATACGTGAGTATGGCAAGGAGACACAAGGAGACCTGACTCCTAGCTTGGAAAACACGAAGATCAGGCCCCGCCCCCTTGGACAATAAACCCTTATATACCCTGTACCTGTTTAGCTTCATTTCCTGTTAATGGACGCTGGCCCTTTAAGAAAGGGTCAGTGACCGCGCGCGCGCCCTAATGCGCATGCGCGCCGCCCGGGTGCCAGAAGCCAGGGAAGGAGGCTGAGGGGAGGACGCAGGGGAGCCGGCCAGGGCCTGGGAAGCCGTCAGACGCCGGGATCGGAGGCCAGGGAACCTGGGAAGGACGGGCACCAGAGGCTGGAGAGCGGGGAGCGTGGCAGGTGAGCCGGGGAGCGGGGCAGAGGACCCGGGGAGCGGGGCAGAGGACCCGGGGAGGGGAGCCGAGGACCCGGGGAGCGTGACAATATATTCCAATGGCCATTTACATTTGCAGATGGGTGAATGTTAAATCTGGTGAATTTTGTTTCTGTAGCGCCCCTGAGACCCTCAGGGCACTACGGGGAACTTCATCCTCTTGGGGATGCAGGACCTACCCCCTGGGACCTGGAGTACCAGTGCCGATTCCATCCAAACATGACCAAAATCCTAGTTCTCCTCTCCACACTGGGCATAGAGTGTTAACCATGTAAGGGGATGGTCGCCATGGGAACGAGTCCCTGCTTTAGCCAGCCTGGTGGGAGGGGTCAGTCAGTTAGTTAGTAGTGAGGAGAGAGTCGGGAGCACACAGGAGAGGTGTCTGGACGTGCCTGAGCTGGGTCCGTGTAACGGTGACCCTGGGGGCACAGGAGAGAGGTCACCAGGCCTGGTACCGGAGATATCGCTGGACCAGAGCACGCACGGGGCACAGGGCCCTAGGTCAAGCGCAAGATTTAGACTGTTTGATAAATACCTGCCCGGTGAGGACAGCTTCACGGACTTCACCAAACCAACTAATCCGGGGGCATCAGCAGTAAACTGGGATCAGGGTTTTGGACACTTACCTCCCCACAGGGTCCGCACTGCCCGCCATACGGAGAAGGAGACTGTACCCCAAAAGGGACAGTCGGGGCCCCCAAACGCTACGGGGACCCAATCAACTGAGAGTTCTGGGGACAGAGCAACGTGGGTCACTACATTGGCACTGGTCCTCCGGGGACCTGAACCAGCAACCCCTGGGTCCACAGTGAGTAGAGACTGTTAAAGGCCTAAAACACACTTCCGCAAAAAAAACGTCCGTGTGACATGGTCCGTTTTTCGGGTCCGTGTTCCGTTTTTTGGGGCGTTTCTCCGGTACGTATGGCATCCGTGTGATGGCGTATGCGAGCCGTGTGTACGTGTAAAATGTCCGTGTTTGTGTGTAAAATGCCCGTGTATATGTACCTGGAATGTCCGTGTGGAATGTCCGTGTGGAATGTCCGTGTGTAATGTCCGTGTGGAATGTCCGTGTGGAATGTCCGTGTGGAATGTCCGCGTGTTGTCCGTGTGGAATGTCCGTGTGTAATGTCCGTGTGGAATGTCCGTGTGGAATGTCCGTGTGGAATGTCCGTGTGGAATGTCCGTGTGGAATGTCCGCGTGTTGTCCGTGTGGAATGTCCGTGTGTGTGTTGCACAATGTCGTTGATACATGTCGGCTGACAGCAGACAAGAGTTGCGCGATGAGAATGAACTCGGGTGAACTTCACCCGACTTCATTGTCATGCCGCGGCTCTGTCTGTGTGCCGCGTACTGATTAGCGGTCACCTGTGACGGATTCACCAGTGACCGCTAATCCCCCGAGTGACTGAAGTGAGCAGCCCTCTCTCATACTTACCGCTCCCCGATCACCAGTGCGGCGAGGAACAGCTGTGCAGAGAATACGCGGCAACAATTACTTTGAATATGCCGGCCGCTCATTAATCAATCTTGTATTCCCTGCTTTCCCCACTCACAGACGCCTGTGATTGGTTGCAGTCAGACACGCCCCCCACGCTGAGTGACAGCTGTCTCACTGCACCCAATCACAGCAGCCGGTGGGCGTGTCTATACTGTGCAGTAAAATAAATAAACAAATAATTAAAAAAAACGGCGTGCGGTCCCCCCCAATTTTAATACCAGCCAGATAAAGCCATACGGCTGAAGGCTGGTATTCTCAGGATGGAGAGCGCCACGTTATAAATATCACTCCACTAAATTGGCTGGTAGGTCACTTCACTCCAGAACTGGCTGGTAGCCAAGATAAGGAGGAAGAAATTGATGATGGAGGCTCAGACAAAAAGTAAAAAAATAACTCCCCTGTAAATACTCCCCATTAACAAAAGGGGCCCAGAGCACGGGACCGGGCAACGGTCACCAGAATGACATTCCCATTTGTTACTGCCCGGGACCGAGTACCCTGTTCTCTGGGCACTACACTTCACTAGTCTCATGCGGAGCTGGTGGTGATCTCACATATAGTAATGAGCTGGGGGTCATCGTATTGAGCAGGAGGACACTGATCGGCCTCCAGCGCTGCAGGAGGAGAGTGAACGACCACCAGCGCTGCAGGAGGAGAGTGAACGGCCACCAGCGCTGCAGGAGGAGAGTGGACGGCCACCAGCGCTGCAGGAGGACACTCATCAGCCACCAGCGCTGCAGAAGGACACTGATCGGCCACCAGCGCTGCAGAAGGACACTGATCGGCCACCAGCGCTGCAGGAGGACACTCATCAGCCACCAGCGCTGCAGAAGGACACTGATCGGCCACCAGCGCTGCAGGAGGAGAGTGGACAGCCACCAGCGCTGCAGGAGGAGAGTGGACAGCCACCAGCGCTGCAGGAGGAGAGTGGACAGCCACCAGCGCTGCAGGAGGAGAGTGAACGGCCACCAGCGCTGCAGGAGGAGAGTGAACGGCCACCAGCGCTGCAGGAGGACACTCATCAGCCACGAGCGCTGCAGAAGGACACTGATCGGCCACCAGCACTGCAGGAGGACAATCATCGGTCACCAGCGCTGCAGGAGGACACTGATCATACACCAGCGCTGCAGGAGGACACTGATCGGCCACCAGCACTGCAGGAGGACACTGATCGGCCACCAGCGCTGCAGGAGGACACTGATCGGCCACCAGCACTGCAGGAGGACACTCATCAGCCACCAGCGCTGCAGAAGGACACTAATCGGCCACCAGCGCTGCAGGAGGAGAGTGGACAGCCACCAGCGCTGCAGGAGGAGAGTGGACAGCCACCAGCGCTGCAGGAGGAGAGTGGACAGCCACCAGCGCTGCAGGAGGAGAGTGGACAGCCACCAGCGCTGCAGGAGGAGAGTGAACGGCCACCAGCGCTGCAGGAGGAGAGTGAACGGCCACCAGCGCTGCAGGAGGACACTCATCAGCCACGAGCGCTGCAGAAGGACACTGATCGGCCACCAGCACTGCAGGAGGACACTGATCGGTCACCAGCGCTGCAGGAGGACACTGATCATACACCAGCACTGCAGGAGGACACTGATCGGTCACCAGCACTGCAGGAGGACACTGATCGGCCACCAGCACTGCAGGAGGACACTGATCGGCCACCAGCGCTGCAGGAGGACACTGATCGGCCACCAGCGCTGCAGGACACTGATCATACACCAGCACTGCAGGAGGACACTGATCGGTCACCAGCACTGCAGGAGGACACTGATCGGCCACCAGCGCTGCAGGAGGACACTGATCGGCCACCAGCGCTGCAGGAGGACACTGATCGGCCACCAGCGCTGCAGGAGGACACTGATCGGTCACCAGCGCTGCAGGAGGACACTGATCATACACCAGCGCTGCAGGAGGACACTGATCGGCCACCAGCACTGCAGGAGGAGAGTGAATGGCCACCAGCACTGCACGAGGTCACTGATCGGTCACCAGCGCTGCAGGAGGACACTGATCATACACCAGCGCTGCAGTAGGACACTGATCATACACCAGCGCTGCAGGAGGACACTGATCATACACCAGCGCTGCAGGAGGACACTGATCGGTCACCAGCGCTGCACGAGGACACTGATCGGCCACTAGCGCTGCAGGAGGACACTGATCGGCCACCAGCGCTGCACGAGGACACTGATCGGCCACCAGTGCTGCAGGAGGAGAGTGAATGGCCACCAGCGCTGCACGAGGACACTGATCGGCCACCAGTGCTGCACGAGGACACTGATCGGTCACCAGCGCTGCAGGAGGACACTGATCATACACCAGCGCTGCACGAGGACACTGATCGGCCACCAGCGCTGCACGAGGACACTGATCGGCCACCAGCGCTGCACGAGGACACTGATCGGCCACCAGCGCTGCAGGAGGACACTGATCGGCCACCAGCGCTGCACGAGGACACTGATCGGCCACCAGCGCTGCAGGACGACACTGATCGGTCACCAGCGCTGCAGGAGGACACTGATCGGCCACCAGCGCTGCACGAGGACACTGATCGGCCACCAGCGCTGCAGGAGGACACTGATCGGCCACCAGCGCTGCACGAGGACACTGATTAGCCACCAGTGCTGCAGGAGAACACTGATCGGCCACCAGTGCTGCAGGAGGAGACTGAATGGCCACCAGCGCTGCACGAGGACACTGATCGGCCACCAGTGCTGCACGAGGACACTGATCGGTCACCAGTGCTGCAGGAGGACACTGATCAGCCACCAGCATTGCAGGAGGACAATCATCGGCCATCACCGCTGGAGCACTACAGGAGGACACATTGGCTACCAGCGCTGCAGGAGGACAATCATCGGCCACCAGCGCTGCAGGAGGACACATCGGCCACCAGCGCTGCAGGAGGACACTCATCGGCCACCAGCACTGCAGGAGGACACATCGGCCACCAGCGCTGCAGGAGGACTCATCGGCCACCAGCGCTGCAGGAGGACTCATCGGCCACCAGCGCTGCAGGATGACTCATCGGCCACCAGCGCTGCAGGAGGACACATCGGCCACCAGCGCTGCAGGATGACTCATCGGCCACCAGCGCTGCAGGATGACTCATCGACCACCAGCGCTGCAGGAGGAAACATCGGCCACCAGCGCTGCAGGAGGACACATCGGCCACCAGCGCTGCAGGAGGAAACATCGGCCACCAGCGCTGCAGGAGGACACATCGGCCACCAGCGCTGCAGGAGGACACATCAGCCACCAGCGCTGCAGGAGGACACATCGGCCACCAGCGCTGCAGGATGACTCATCGGCCACCAGCGCTGCAGGAGGACACTGATCGTCCACCAGCGCTGCATGAGGACACTCATCGGCCACCAGCGCTGCAGGAGGACTCATTGGCCACCAGCGCTGCAGGAGGACACTGATCGGCCACCAGCGCTGCAGGAGGACACTGATCGGTCACCAGCGCTGCAGGAGGACACTGATCATACACCAGCGCTGCAGAAGGACACTGATCGGTCACCGGCGCTGCAGGAGGACACTGATCGGCCACCAGCGCTGCAGGAGGACACTCATCGGCCACCAGCGCTGCTGGTTTTCTGCAATTCCATAAATATTTCCTGTGATCTGAAAACTTCATAGGTGATTTGAGGACTCCGCAGTCAGTGCAGCTTCATCACCGGAGCAGGGTCGTAAAGTCATGGAGTGTTTAAAGGGGCAGGACAGAAGAAAATGGGGTTAAGTGTGGGTCTCCGAGACTGTATCTCACGTCATAGGCATAAGATTCACATTTTATTTACTTAGATACACAAAGGCTTAGTGGACAGATTCACACTGGATACATCAGCTGCCCAGTCAGTATCGCCCAGGAATGCTGGGATCAGTGGTTCTCCTTCCAGTCGTCTCGGCCCCCACAGCTTGTGTTTTCAGGTTTTCCTTAGCATTACACAGGAGATGCCTGGATAATAATTCCTCCACCTGTTCAATCCCAAGGAAAACCTGAAAACACGACCTGTCGGGGCCGAGATGACTGGAGTTTGTGAACCACTGAATTAGATGAGCAATGGCTGAACCTATTGTATCCCACGTCTGAAGACAGTATCAAATGCAGAATCACAGGCTCAGATACACAGCTGAGATGCACTGATTAGTCTGTATCACAGACGACATGACTTAAGAGGCTGAGATACATTCATTTCTAAATTGGCAGCAACTAAAAAGACAGACACATCCCAGTTATTGCTTTCACTGAAGATTACAGTATTCTTAAATATTTGTAAGATTGAAAACTCACGTCTCCAGGAAAAATTCTAACTCAGCACTTTGTAAATCTCAGAAAATACCAAGCAGGATCCAACAGGCTGAAACAAATAAAGCCGCAGGCGCAGCGTTCCCCCGAAACTCACGCTCCAACTGCAAGACTAATATCTCAGGTTATCAGCTACAAGACTAGAGGAATACAGAAGAAACGAGCGGAGAAGAAACCGATAATAGAGGGTAACAAGATTACCACTCTATAATACTGCCCCTATACACAAGAATATAACTACTATAATACTGCCCCTATGTATCAGAATATAACTACTATAATACTGCCCCCTATGTACAAGAATATAACTACAATAATACTGCCCCCTATGTATAAGAATATAACTACAATAATACTGCCCCCTATGTACAAGAATATAACTACTATAATACTGCTCCTATGTACAAGAATATAACTACTATAATACTGCCCCTATGTACAAGAATATAACTGCTATAATACTGCTCCTATGTACAAGAATATAACTACTATAATACTGCTCCTATGTACAAGAATATAACTAATATAATACTGCTCCTATGTACAGGAATATAACTGCTATAATACTGCTCCCTATGTACAAGAATATAACTACTATAATACTGCTCCTATACACAAGAATATAACTACTATAATACTGCTCCTATGTACAGGAATATAACTGCTATAATACTGCCCCTATATACAAGAATATAACTACTATATTACTGCCCCCTATATACAAGAATATAACTACTATAATACTGCTCCTATGTACAAGAATATAACTACTATAATACTGCTCCCTATGTACAAGAATATAACTACTATAATACTGCTCCCTATGTACAAGAATATAACTACTATAATACTGCTCCTATGTACAAGAATATGACTACTATAATACTGCCCCTATGTACAAGAATATGACTACTATAATACTGCCCCCTATGTCCAAGAATATAACTACTATAATACTGCTCCTATGTACAAGAATATAACTACTATAATACTGCCCCTATGTACAAGAATATGACTACTATAATACTGCCCCCTATGTCCAAGAATATAACTACTATAATACTGCTCCTATGTACAAGAATATAACTAATATAATACTGCTCCTATGTACAGGAATATAACTGCTATAATACTGCTCCCTATGTACAAGAATATAACTACTATAATACTGCTCCTTTACACAAGAATATAACTACTATAATACTGCTCCTATGTACAGGAATATAACTGCTATAATACTGCCCCTATATACAAGAATATAACTACTATATTACTGCCCCCTATATACAAGAATATAACTACTATAATACTGCTCCTATGTACAAGAATATAACTACTATAATACTGCTCCCTATGTACAAGAATATAACTACTATAATACTGCTCCCTATGTACAAGAATATAACTACTATAATACTGCTCCTATGTACAAGAATATAACTATTATAATACTGCTCCTATGTGCAAGAATATAACTACTATAATACTGCTCCTATATACAAGAATATAACTACTATAATACTGCCTCCTATGTACAAGAATATAACTACTATAATACTGGCCCTATGTACAGGAATATAACTGCTATAATACTGCCCCCTATGTACAAGAATATAACTACTATAATACTGCTCCTATGTACAAGAATATAACTACTATAATACTGCCCCTATGTACAAGAATATAACTACTATAATACTGCCCCTATGTACAAGAATATAACTACTATAATACTGCCCCTATATACAAGAATATAACTACTATAATACTGCCCCTATATACAAGAATATAACTACTATAATACTGCCCCTATATACAAGAATATAACTACTATAATACTGCCCCTATGTACAAGAATATAACTTCTATAATACTGCCCTCTATGTACAAGAATATAACTACTATAATACTGCCCCTATGTACAAGAATATAACTACTATAATACTGCCCCTATATACAAGAATATAACTACTATAATACTGCCCCTATATACAAGAATATAACTACTATAATACTGCCCCTATGTACAAGAATATAACTACTATAATACTGCCCCCTATGTACAAGAATATAACTACTATAATACTGCCCCTATATACAAGAATATAACTACTATAATACTGCCCCTATATACAAGAATATATCTACTATAATACTGCCCCTATGTATAATAATATATATACTCTAATACTGCTCTCTCTGTACAGGTATATAACTGTTATAATGCCAACCAACATGAATTAAGTTATTGTTGGGAGATTGTAATATTTTTGCACTTGTTTGCATAGATGCGGTATTATCACGTGGTTGCGGATTACGGTGACATTCTCGTTGCTGATCTGTGGGATTACCGCTGATCCTGGAGACGGGGGCGCTTTAGGTCACCTCAGCACTTTGTTCTCGTAGAGGCGCTGGTGGTGACCTGAGTGGATCTCCTGGGGGGGCTGTGACACCCTTTGCCGGATTTGTGTGGATTTAGCTGCAGACGTGTGGACGATGGAACAATACGGAGCTATTAATAGCAGGCGTCTTCTCCACTGTATACTGTATACACGATCCCGCGGGGCTGAGATACCTGATCACTGCGGAGGCACAATATTAGTTGAAGGTGCAGCCTCCATGTGGATAGGAGCGAGCCCCAAACCCCACAACCTGCCGGCTCCACATTACACGAGGCCGGGCTCCACATTACACGAGGCCGGGCTCCACATTACACGAGGCCGGGCTCCACATTACACAAGGCCGGGCTCCACATTACACGAGGCCGGGCTCCACGTTACACGAGGCCGGGCTCCACATTACACCGAGGCCGGGCTCCACATTACACGAGGCCGGGCTCCACGTTACACGAGGCCGGGCTCCACATTACACGAGGCCGGGCTCCACATTACACGAGGCCGGGCTCCACATTACACGAGGCCGGGCTCCACATTACACGAGGCCGGGCTCCACATTACACAAGGCCGGGCTCCACATTACACGAGGCCGGGCTCCACGTTACACGAGGCCGGGCTCCACATTACACGAGGCCGGGCTCCACATTACACTAGGCCGGGCTCCACATTACACGAGGCCGGGCTCCACGTTACACGAGGCCGGGCTCCACGTTACACGAGGCCGGGCTCCACGTTACACGAGGCCGGGCTCCACGTTACACGAGGCCGGGCTCCACGTTACACGAGGCCGGGCTCCACATTACACGAGGCCGGGCTCCACTTTACACGAGGCCAGGCTCCACATTACACGAGGCCGGGCTCCACATTACACGAGGCCGGGCTCCACATTACCCGAGGCCGGGCTCCACATTACACGAGGCCGGGCTCCACATTACACGAGGCCGGGCTCCACATTACACCGAGGCCGGGCTCCACATTACACCGAGGCCGGGCTCCACATTACACGAGGCCGGGCTCCACGTTACACGAGGCCGGGCTCCACGTTACACGAGGCCGGGCTCCACGTTACACGAGGCCGGGCTCCACATTACACGAGGCCGGGCTCCACATTACACGAGGCCGGGCTCCACATTACACGAGGCCGGGCTCCACTTTACACGAGGCCAGGCTCCACATTACACGAGGCCGGGCTCCACATTACACGAGGCCGGGCTCCACATTACACCGAGGCCGGGCTCCACATTACACCGAGGCCGGGCTCCACATTACACGAGGCCAGGCTCCACATTACACGAGGCCGGGCTCCACATTACACTAGGCCGGGCTCCACATTACACGAGGCCGGGCTCCACATTACACCGAGGCCGGCTCCACATTACACGAGGCCGGGCTCCACATTACACGAGGCCGGGCTCCACGTTACACGAGGCCGGGCTCCACATTACACGAGGCCGGGCTCCACATTACATGAGGCCGGGCTCCACATTACACGAGGCCGGGCTCCACATTACACGAGGCCGGGCTCCACATTACACGAGGCCGGGCTCCACATTACACGAGGCCGGGCTCCACATTACACCGAGGCCGGGCTCCACATTACACCGAGGCCGGGCTCCACATTACACGAGGCCGGGCTCCACGTTACACGAGGCCGGGCTCCACGTTACACGAGGCCGGGCTCCACGTTACACGAGGCCGGGCTCCACATTACACGAGGCCGGGCTCCACATTACACGAGGCCGGGCTCCACATTACACGAGGCCGGGCTCCACTTTACACGAGGCCAGGCTCCACATTACACGAGGCCGGGCTCCACATTACACGAGGCCGGGCTCCACATTACACCGAGGCCGGGCTCCACATTACACGAGGCCGGGCTCCACGTTACACGAGGCCGGGCTCCACGTTACACGAGGCCGGGCTCCACGTTACACGAGGCCGGGCTCCACGTTACACGAGGCCGGGCTCCACGTTACACGAGGCCGGGCTCCACATTACACGAGGCCGGGCTCCACATTACACGAGGCCGGGCTCCACTTTACACGAGGCCAGGCTCCACATTACACGAGGCCGGGCTCCACATTACACGAGGCCGGGCTCCACATTACCCGAGGCCGGGCTCCACATTACACGAGGCCGGGCTCCACATTACACGAGGCCGGGCTCCACATTACACCGAGGCCGGGCTCCACATTACACCGAGGCCGGGCTCCACATTACACGAGGCCAGGCTCCACATTACACGAGGCCGGGCTCCACATTACACGAGGCCGGGCTCCACATTACACGAGGCCGGGCTCCACATTACACCGAGGCCGGGCTCCACATTACACCGAGGCCGGGCTCCACATTACACGAGGCCAGGCTCCACATTACACGAGGCCGGGCTCCACATTACACTAGGCCGGGCTCCACATTACACGAGGCCGGGCTCCACATTACACGAGGCCGGGCTCCACGTTACACGAGGCCGGGCTCCACATTACACGAGGCCGGGCTCCACATTACACGAGGCCGGGCTCCACATTACACGAGGCCGGGCTCCACATTACACGAGGCCGGGCTCCACATTACACGAGGCCGGGCCCCACATTACACGAGGCCAGGCTCCACATTACACGAGGCCGGGCTCCACATTACACGAGGCCGGACTCCACATTACCCGAGGCCGGGCTCCACATTACACGAGGCCGGGCTCCACATTACACGAGGCCGGGCTCCACATTACCCGAGGCCGGGCTCCACATTACCCGAGGCCGGGCTCCACATTACACGAGGCCAGGCTCCACATTACACGAGGCCGGGCTCCACATTACACGAGGCCGGGCTCCACATTACACGAGGCCGGGCTCCACATTACACGAGGCCGGGCTCCACATTACACGAGGCCGGGCTCCACATTACACGAGGCCGGGCTCCACATTACCCGAGGCCGGGCTCCACATTACCCGAGGCCGGGCTCCACATTACCCGAGGCCGGGCGCCACGTTACACGAGGCCGGGTTCCACGTTACACGAGGCCGGGCTCCACATTACCCGAGGCCGGGCGCCACGTTACACGAGGCCGGGTTCCACGTTACACGAGGCCGGGCTCCACATTACACGAGGCCGGGCTCCACATTACCCGAGGCCGGGCTCCACGTTACACGAGGCCGGGCTCCACATTACCCGAGGCCGGGCTCCACATTACCCGAGGCCGGGCTCCACATTACCCGAGGCCGGGCTCCACGTTACCCGAGGCCGGGCTCCACATTACACGAGGCCGGGCTCCACATTACACGAGGCCGGGCTCCACATTACCCGAGGCCGGGCTCCACATTACCCGAGGCCGGGCTCCACATTACCCGAGGCCGGGCTCCACATTACACGAGGCCGGGCTCCACATTACACGAGGCCGGGCTCCACATTACACGAGGCCGGGCTCCACATTACCCGAGGCCGGGCTCCACGTTACACGAGGCCGGGCTCCACATTACCCGAGGCCGGGCTCCACATTACACGAGGCCGGGCTCCACATTACCCGAGGCCGGGCTCCACATTACCCGAGGCCGGGCTCCACATTACACCGAGGCCGGGCTCCACATTACACGAGGCCGGGCTCCACATTACACCGAGGCCGGGCTCCACATTACACCGAGGCCGGGCTCCACATTACACCGAGGCCGTGCTCCACGCTACCCGAGGCCGGGCTCCACATTACACCGAGGCCGGGCTTCACATTACACGAGGCCGGGCGCCACATTACACGAGGCTGGGCTCCACGTTACACGAGGCCGGGCGCCACATTACACGAGGCCGGGCGCCACATTACACGAGGCCGGGCTCCACATTACACGAGGCCGGGCTTTTGCCGGGCTCCACATTACACGAGGCCGGGCTTTTGCCGGGCTCCACATTACACGAGGCCGGGCTCCACGTTACACGAGGCCGGGCTCCACATTACACCGAGGCCGGGCTCCACATTACACGAGGCCGGGCTCCACATTACACGAGGCCGGGCTCCACATTACACCAGGCCGAGCTCCACGTTACACGAGGCCGGGCTCCACATTACACGAGGCCGGGCTCCACATTACACCAGGCCGGGCTCCACGTTACACGAGGCCGGGCTCCACATTACACCGAGGCCGGGCTCCACGTTACACCGAGGCCGGGCTCCACATTACACGAGGCCGGGCTCCACATTACACGAGGCCGGGCTCCACGTTACACCGAGGCCGGGCCCCACATTACACGAGGCCGGGCTCCACATTACACGAGGCCGGGCTCCACATTACACCGAGGCCGGGCTCCACGTTACACCGAGGCCGGGCCCCACATTACACCAGGCCGGGCTCCACATTACACGAGGCCGGGCTCCACATTACACGAGGCCGGGCTCCACATTACACGAGGCCGGGCTCCACATTACACGAGGCCGGGCTCCACATTACACGAGGCCGGGCTCCACGTTACACCGAGGCCGGGCTCCACATTACACGAGGCCGGGCTCCACATTACACGAGGCCGGGCTCCACATTACACGAGGCCGGGCTCCACATTACACCGAGGCCGGGCTCCACATTACACGAGGCCGGGCTCCACATTACACCGAGGCCGGGCTCCACATTACACCGAGGCCGGGCTCCACATTACACCGAGGCCGGGCTCCACATTACACCGAGGCCGGGCTCCACATTACACCGAGGCCAGGCTCCAGCAGCACGTTCTGTAATTACCCGGTGGGGAATGCGGCCTGGGTGGCCCCGCAACAGCAAGTGTCACTATTACACTAATTATCCAAGTATCTGAGGGTTTAAAGGGGAAATTCACATCAACTCAGGAAACTACAGAAACTTGTTCTGCAAAAATGAGAACGTAATGATAGATGTGAAATAGAGCAGGAGTGGACGCGTCCTGTGTCACCTGGTGCCCACCTGAGCATGGTAGTGCTCACTCATCACTAGTTACCAGTACAGAGCACCCGAGCATGGTAGTGCCCGCTCATCACTAGTTACCAGTACTGAGCACCTGAGCATGGTAGTGCCCGCTCATCACTAGTTACCAGTACTGAGCACCTGAGCATGGTAGTGCCCGCTCATCACTAGTTACCAGTACTGAGCCACCGAGCATGGCAGTGCCCGCTCATCACTAGTTACCAGTACTGAGCACCTGAGCATGGTAGTGCCCGCTCATCACTAGTTACCAGTACTGAGCACCTGAGCATGGTAGTGCCCACTCATCACTAGTTACCAGTACTGAGCACCCGAGCATGGTAGTGCCCGCTCATCACTAGTTACCAGTACAGAGCACCCGAGCATGGTAGTGCCCGCTTATCACTAGTTACCAGTACTGAGCACCCGAGCATGGTAGTGCCCGCTTATCACTAGTTACCAGTACTAAGCACCCGAGCATGGTAATGTGCCGCCCCTGTATTAGCAGCCGTGCTGCTCGGATCCGGATCCGCGGTGGCTCGAGGGGAGTCCGGACCCGGGGGTCGCACGGCCACTTGAAAGAAGGGAGGTATTTACAGGCGATGGTGTATTGAGAGTTCGTGATGCCACCTGTGGTGTGTGGTAAGGTGGAGTGCCACCGCTGCAGCTGGGAGTACCCGAGGGCGATGGTGTGGGCAGCCAGCTGTTTAACCCCTCCACGGGTAGGGGGAATGCTCCGGGACTCAGTGATGGTGACGATGGTGACATGGAGGTGCCGTTGGGGAGGTAAGGGTCACTTGCGTACTCACTCAGTCCAACAACACTGACACCGGCAACTTTAGTAAACCAAAGTTCTGGACACCGCTGCCGCTGAGGGGAGCACGTTTGGGTCCCGTTTCTGCTGGTGTTGCCTGTTGATCTGTGACCTTTCCCTTGGCACTTTGTTTTCTTCTAGTTGGTCCCTATAGCATGAAACTAGTCGGGTCCCACTCCCCAGTATCGCTAACTAAGGGAGCTTACTCTCAGTGTTTACCCTTGGGATTTTCTGGACCGTATGTGTGGAAAGTCCTATCCCCCTCGTTGCGCTAGTACCCCGATTTTGGAGTGGGTGGAGAGCGGATCTTGAAGGCTCCGTCCTCGTCGGGTGAATTGTCAGGTTGCCTGAAGCTACTCCCTGATCTAGGGTCAACGTACCCTGTCGTGCCCTGGTCCCAGCCCAGTGATGATATAAGGCTACCGGCTGTCGTCCACAACAGTCCGTGCCCCTTGTCACGATCCCCTGCGACCGGGGGTCCAGCTCCTCTAGGCCCAGACCAACGCCTGGCTCCTGACCTCTCACTTTCACCTCCAACTCTACACTGGCCCACTCCTGACACTCCTGACCTCCCCTTACCAAACCACCAAGTGGGCGACCCTATTCCACTCAGGCCGTCCACTGGTGTGTCTGGTGGGTGTGGTGCAGAGTGTTCCTAGGATTTTGATTAGCTGGTTTTGGCAACACCATTTGGTCAAGGATCCGTAACCAAGGAGGAGGTGGATACTGTGCAGAAGGGCAGATTGCACAATACCCTGTGACCACCTGATAGGCCAGGGCGTCACAGTAGTGCTCGCTCATCATTAATGTCCTGTAATCATCCGTTAGATCAGATCCCACAGCAATCCATTGGCACAAAAATTATGTAAACCCAACATTTTTGTCCGTTATTAAATAACTGGTTTCAGTTGGATCCATTTTTTTTATTATTGAAGTCTAATGAAAAGGGATCCATAAATCAGCATCTGGTTTTCTTGCATATGTAAAGGATCCATTTTTGTTTACTGGATTAGTTTCAATGGAGGGGAAATAGGAATCCATCAACAGATCAGTTTTCCTTAGATTCTAATGGGAAAAAATGGATAAAACTGAAATCAGTTATTTCATAATGGAGAAAAAAATTGGATCTGTAAAACTTTTTTGACAATGGATCGCTGCTGGATCCGTTCTATCAGATGATTACTGGACATGTGAGCTCAGGCTTAGCATGTGCCGTCCCCTCACTTGTGCCTCACATGCTCTTGCACGCTCCATTTTTCCGCCTGTGCCCCCTCTTATCTAATATATAAAGCTGAGTGTGTGTGTGAGTATGTATGTGTGTGTGTGAGTATGTATGTGTGTGTGTGTGTGTGTGTATGTATGTGTGTGTGTGTGTATGTATGTGTGTGTGTGTGTATGTATGTGTGTGTGTGTGTGTGAGTATGTATGTGTGTGTGTGTGTATGTATGTGTGTGTGTGTGTGTGTATGTGTGTGTGTGTATGTATGTGTGTGTGTGTGTGAGTATGTATGTGTGTGTGTGTGTTTGTGTGTGTATGTATGTGTGTGTGTGTGTGTGTGTATGTATGTGTGTTTGTGTGTATGTGTGTGTGTGTGTGTGTGTGTGAGTATGTATGTGAGTGTGTTTGTGTGTGTGTATGTGTGTGTGTGTGTGTGTATGTATGTGTGTTTGTGTGTGTGTATGTATGTGTGTGTATGTGTGTGTGAGTATGTATGTGTGTGTGTGTATGTGTGTGTGAGTATGTATGTGTGTGTGTGTTTGTGTGTGTGTATGTGTGTGTGTGTGTGTGTGTGTGTGTGTGTGTGTGTGTGTGTATGTATGTGTGTTTGTGTGTGTGTGTGTGTGTATGTATGTGTGTGTGTGTGTATGTGTGTGTGTGTGTGTGTGTGTGTGTGTGTGTGTGTATGTCTGGGATTGGCATCTGCACCGTCGCAGCTATAGCCACAAAATTTTGCGCACTCACACGTCTGGACCCCGAGAGTGTCATAGGCTATGTTTTGAGGGGAAATTTTAACCCCGCGCTTTACAGTTACAGTTACAGTACAATAGAGGCCAAAAAACCTGCCTCTATTAAAGTGAATGGAGCTGGGAGCCACAGTGCAGCCAGAACTTCAGAAGAATGCGCGGCCACGCCCTTATATGGAATGTTGGCGTGTCACAATGCAGCCAGGAAAAGAGACAGACACAGACAGGGAAAGAGGCAGACACAGACAGGGTAAGAAACAGACATAGACAGGGTAAGAGACAGAGACAGACTGACAGGGAAAGAGACAGACAGGGAAAGAGAGAGACAGGGAAAGTGACAGAGATAGATAGACAGACAGGGAAAGAGATTGAGACAGACGGAGAAAGAGACAGAGACAGTCAGAGACAGACAGGGAAAGAGACAGACAGACAAAGAGATAGAGAGAGACAGAGCGATATATACAGAGGGGGAGACAGACATTATAATTACATTTCTATCTATTTGTTTTGTGGTTTTTGTGTGCAGAATACATTTTTGTTAATACATTCTATTTTGTTAACAGCAGTTATTAACCTGGGCGAAGCCGGGGAGTACAGCTAGTGTATTGATATATCCTCACCTATATATTCCATAAGCATAAGAACACAGCAAGTTCAATGCTCAGGTTGAGCTCAGAAATGCTGCTGTGCTGGATAAGAAGCCTTCCCTCCAGCAGGAGTCTCTGACCCTCGATCATTCTGCACCCAGCAATGGTGGCAATGTCCCATGACTTCTATATGGGGACTGTCCTTTTAATGGACTAGAAGACCTCTATTAGCAATAGTAATGGTTGAGCGGAGAGTGCACGGCATGCTTAAATGAGTTGCACAAGAATAGAATAATATATCTGCTTTCTTCCTAAAATAGCGCCACACTTGTCCACAGGTTATTTATGGTACTGCAGCTCAGCTCAGCTCATGTGAATAAGGTTGAGCTGCACCTGCGGGCAGGTGGGGCGCTGGATATTGGATACAAATATGTTTCTTATCTCGGAAACCCCTAGTAAAGTCCTGCCTGATTACTGTGCTATTAGGTGCCAGGATATAATGATGGTATAATGTAAATGTTCTCATATTCGCTGTCCGGTCCTCGGTGCGGGGTACGAGATCCCGATGACGGCAGTTACATTTGAGCATCTTTGACCAATGGAGATTGACAGAGAGAAAGTCTCAAGTGTGAGAAAATGTAGCTGTGATAACAGTAGATGTGAGCTCACCCCCCCCCCCCCCCCCCCCCGTCCCCCACCCTCCGGCCCCTGCTCCATATAGACATGCCATTTCAATCCACTTGGCATAGGTAGACGTTCTGCCCTTGGAAATCGAAGCTGGAAGCCATCATGGTTCAGTTTATTTGTTTATCCGTCACTGGTGCAAACATTCCTGAGAAAATTCAGCTTAAAGGGGCAAAGTTCATGGGTGAAGTGACACACGCAAAACAGCAAAACCCACCGTACATATAATGAGCACGTAAAGAGTACAATATATCTATATATTATATATAATACACGTAAATGTATAATAATACCAAATATACAACATACATATAATGCACACACAAATAATACAAAGTATACATAAAATACATACAGTATATAGTTTGATATATAAACAAAATATACATATAGTACATATATATACAGTATATACATACATATGTAATACACATAAATCCATAGTAAACAATACACACACATACAAAAACAAGATATACATATAGTACACACATGCTTCATACAGTATATATATATATATATATACATAGTGTTTCCCCAAAAATAAGACAGGGTCTTATACTATTTTTTCCTCTAGGGCTTGTTTTCAGGGGATTTTTTATATTTTCCCATGAGCAACAATCGACATTTATTCTTAAACAAAAAAAATAACATTTCTTCACATATACCGTAATCTGTCATCACATTCTGGAACATCAGCATTTTGTGTTCATCCTATGACTGGGTCAGATGCACACTTTCTTATCTGATCTTCTATTCTCGTGGTCCAGTACCGTAGTGGTGGGCACAGACCAGATTTACAAAGGGTTAAATTACCTGCTTACGTTTATTATTCTCTATGTACTGCTAAGTTTACCCCCAAAAGAAAATCAGACACTTCCTAAAAGAATCGCACTTACCTGACCCCAAACAATTAGAGTTGGGAAGTGAATGGGCTCTCACATACAGATCTGTGTCGCTCTCAGGTCCCCTGTGTTTTACAGTGGTGGCTCCCCCTGGTGACTGGAGGCAGTATCACTCGTGTAGAGCTATACTGGTACCCAATCTGTATGTGAGAGCTGCAGTGCAATGCACCTGGAACAGCGACCTGACAGCAACGCAGATCTCTGTGTGAGAGCCCATTCACTATCGCGATGCACTTGCCAACTGTATTTGTATGGGGTTTGGTGAGTGCCTTTTTTTGCATGGGGGGGTCTGCTTTACTTTGATAAAGGGTTCTTTTGTAGCCTTTAACTTTTTTAGCTGCCTGGACACTTCCTTATGGAACCACAACTAGGGCTTCTTTTTGGAGTAGGGCTTATATTTTAAGCAGCCTCAAAAATCCTGTTCTGACTCACGGATATGTAGAACGTGATGGCGCCTGAACAGACCGTTTTCTTCCTGGGCTATTCATATTGACCTGTACTCACGTTCATATCGGTTCTTCAAATAGTTCAACTCGGCCACAATCTCATTGCAGGAAGACTCCAGGAAAAGGGGGATATTATTAACCGAAATCTTGTATTGATGATAATGAGGCAGGTAAAAAGAGTAATTATTCTCTGGAGAGCAAACAGCAGGTACAGAAGATGGCTGGTACTAAACACTACATGGAGAAGAAGGGCAGGGAATGCTGACATCACAGGAGCTACAGGGAGAAAGTAGGGACAAAATACAAGGAAAGGCAAAGCTTCTGCATAGCAACACAAAGGCAATATACAGCAATGACAAGAATGAACAATTCCTAAGTCATGGGACATGACAAATCGTACTAGGGCTTATTTTCAGGCTAGGTCTTTTATTTGGGGGAAACAGGATATACAGTGCCTACAAGTAGTATTCAACCCCCTGCAGATTTAGCAGGTTTACACATTCGGAATAACTTGGCATTGTGACATTTGGACTGTAGATCAGCCCGGAAGTGTGAAATGCAGCAAAAAAGAATGGTTGTTTTTTTGGTTTTTTTTTTAAATTGTGAAAAGTTTATTCAGAGGGTCATTTATTATTCAACCCCTCAAACCACCAGAATTCTGTTTGGTTCCCCCTAAAGTATTAAGAAGTATTTCAGGCACAAAGAACAATGAGCTTCACATGTTTGGATTAATTATCTCTTTTTCCAGCCTTTTCTGACTAATTAAGACCCTCCCCAAACTTGTGAACAGCACTCATACTTGGTCAACATGGGAAAGACAAAGGAGCATTCCAAGGCCATCAGAGACAAGATCGTGGAGGGTCACAAGGCTGGCAAGGGGTACAAAACCCTTTCCAAGGAGTTGGGCCTACCTATCTCCACTGTTGGGAGCATCATCCGGAAGTGGAAGGCTTATGGAACTACTGTTAGCCTTCCACGGCCTGGACAGCCTTTGAAAGTTTCCACCCGTGCCGAGGCCAGGCTTGTCCGAAGAGTCAAGGTTAACCCAAGGACAACAAGGAAGGAGCTCCGGGAAGATCTCATGGCAGTGGGGACATTGGTTTCAGTCAACACCATAAGTAACGTACTCCACCGCAATGGTCTCCGTTCCAGACGAGCCCATAAGGTACCTTTACTTTCAAAGCGTCATGTCAAGGCTCGTCTACAGTTTGCTCATGATCACTTGGAGGACTCTGAGACAGACTGGTTCAAGGTTCTCTGGTCTGATGAGACAAAGATGGAGATCTTTGGTGCCAACCACACACGTGACGTTTGGAGACTGGACGGCACTGCATACGACCCCAAGAATACCATCCCTACAGTCAAGCATGGTGGTTGCAGCATCATGCTGTGGGGCTGTTTCTCAGCCAAGGGGCCTGGCCATCTGGTCCGCATCCATGGGAAGATGGATAGCACGGCCTACCTGGAGATGTTGGCCAAGAACCTCCGCTCCTCCATCAAGGATCTTAAGATGGGTCGTCATTTCATCTTCCAACAAGACAACGACCCAAAGCACACAGCCAAGAAAACCAAGGCCTGGTTCAAGAGGGAAAAAATCAAGGTGTTGCAGTGGCCTAGTCAGTCTCCTGACCTTAACCCAATTAAAAACTTGTGGAAGGAGCTCAAGATTAAAGTCCACATGAGACACCCAAAGAACCTAGATAACTTGGAGAAGATCTGCATGGAGGAGTGGGCCAAGATAACTCCAGAGACCTGTGCCGGCCTGATCAGGTCTTATAAAAGACGATTATTAGCTGTAATTGCAAACAAGGGCTATTCCACAAAATATTAAACCTAGGGGTTGAATAATAATTGACCCACACTTTTATGTTGAAAATGTATTAAAATTTAACTGAGCAACATAACTTGTTGGTTTGTAAGATTTATGCATCTGTTAATAAATCCTGCTCTTGTTTGAAGTTTGAAGGCTCTAACTTATTTGCATCTTATCAAACCTGCTAAATCTGCAGGGGGTTGAAGACTACTTGTAGGCACTGTATATCTATATATATAGATATACATGTGCACATTTATTGTTTGCTAGGAGTGGTCCCTATAGACGTTGATTGTTAGCGGACATGCCCATTATTTTTGACCTCAGACTGAAGCCTACGAGCATCATTGTATTATATCCCATAGAGATGACCCGAGTTGCACCACAAGGCGCAGCCTGCCCATTGTACAAGGCAGATGGGCCATGGGGGGCCATTGGCTTTACCTACATGTAAAGACTGGATACAGGCGACATCTGTCATTTTGCTGATTATTTTGCCTTTCTACAGATTTGTTCTTGGATATTAATAGGACATGTGAACCCTGTAACCTCCCTCCCTGGTGATACGCTGTTTGTATGGGAAATTCACATGCCCAAATTATAGAAGTCCTATAGCAACCGGCCAAAATATTTTATTTTTTTATTGCGTGTCTGTGGTGCCTGGGATGTAAGACAGAGCCCATTACAGAAATGAAAAATGTAACAAGAAGAAAAAAGGAAAAGAGCCGCCGCCGAGAAAATTCTGTGGCACCGGAGAACGCGAAAAAGTCGAAATGATCAAACTCCTGATGTGACCGTGCGAGGGGCTCAGACAGGGCAATGAGGGGGATGAGAGCACATTTCTAACCATTGTTCCATTTTTCTATGAATATCATAAATGTTTTTAATTTTTTGATAATTTTTGCTTTTCTGTATTGGTCAGAGAACTGGACGGCCACTTCCATAGAGGGTTTTGTATACCCTGAATGTCATAGTGCCAAACCCGGGTACCATGGGCTCGTCAGAGAGGAAGGTCTAGTGATCATAGCCCTCAGGTGAAGGATGTACAGTAGGGCACATCATCATGTCATGGTACACAAGGCTCAGACGACCTTCTCCATTGGGATCTCCTGGTGGGCCCCTGACTGGTGCCGAATCTCATCCACCCTCCCATCCATCTGAGGTATGAAGGACACAGTGTCACGGGTGTCATGTGGTTTCTGGCCATAGAAGGTCACAGCGTTTGGCTGCGCAGAATGCTCCCTGACTATTGATTGTTCCTGCTGTTAGTATTCATTGGCATATGTAGCTTTTCTGCTGGGTTTTCATTGCTTCTCTTTTAGTACCCAGCGGAGCTCTCCTTCCATCAGTATTCCCATTGTGCTTAAATACTCCAATCTTCTCTGAACTGGTGCTGGTGATATTATTCAGTTCATTCTAGCTCTGGTTGCAAGCAGCTGGCTTGTACTCCTCTGTAGTATCATTGCTGAAGCTTTGCTGAACTTCTACCTGAGTCATCTGTGGATAAGTAGTTAATTCATTCCCCCCATGTGTCTTCTTTGTGTCTTCTATAGTGGTTAGTGGGGTTGACAAAAAGCTCATCCCACTTGTTTACTATTTAGGGTACAGCTCTAGGGTCATCCTAGGGTCAGGTATCCGGCTCGGTGCACAGTTGCGGAACATATCTATGGTGGTGAGGGTCCCCAGGGACAAGTGGTAGGTTTGGTCAGGGGCCACCATCTTCCCTTTCCCTAGACACAGGGTTTCCCTACCTTTTCACCGTTCACTTGGTATTTCCCCGTACCTAGTATGACACACAGCTCGTGTTGTTATTACTTTCCCTTTGCAGGATTTCGGGGTGACATTACCAGTCACGTCTTCCACAAAGTTTTGTAATGCTGAACAGTAAGTAATGATGGGGAAGCCGCGGTCACTAAGTCGTGGGAACGGCCCTGTGTGCAGCAGCATGCAGCTCCGCAGGACGCACACGTCTGGTCACAGAATTCCCGATTCTCCTATTAGTGCAGTATACAATGACTTGTCCAGCATGTGTCCATTGTGCAATAAAATAGCTGTGGCTCTTGGAGGAAAGAAGCAAAAGAAAACCCCCTCCAAAAAAACTGCCCTGGTCCTTAGGAGGTTGAGTAGGAAATCTGACGTTTTTCTGATATCCTTATCCCGTAGATTCAGCTGTAGGTGGATTAGCATAGACACCTATGGGCAGCGCAGATGTGATCTCCTCAATGTCCCAGCACCAGGCGGCTCCCAATAATGGCGGATTGCAGGAGTTTTCGGCATTTCCGCCCCCTCATCCCCCAGTTATGGAGCCGCACAGCGCTGGATGCAGTAAACAGCTGGCACCGGCACTAATCTGGGCGACCCTGGCATCCTCTCAGCCCTGGCCGTGTCATTAATGCACATTAGGGGGGATCATGTTAGCAGCAGAATTACGGGGCTGTTTTTATTTTCAGATGCTGCCCTGGTCGGGGGCTGCTGCCAACAAGGGGCCTTTTATTCGCTGTGACCTGCTGCAGAATGGCGGCCGTGACCAGGTGGAAACCGTCCTGATAATGTCTCCTGCAGGACCCGTCCGCCGAGCTCTGCAAGAATCGCAGGCTTTGTGTGTACAAATGTGATTAGATTTGCATGAATCTAGTACAGCAGCAGGATGAGCTGCAGGTAAGCGCTAAGCCTCAGAGATGTGTCAGCCCCTGCGGAACCAGGGCTGGCAGAAAAAAAGCAGAATTTTGAATGCAGCTCTGGAAGTGGCTAGACGGGAGGGTTAAGATTTTTGTAACATAAAAGTTTTGTAAAGAATATTTCTTGAATTCCATTAAATGAAATTCAAATTTGGGCCATTGGAGTTAACATGAACACGATCCTCCTCAGGACAGGAGGGCACAGACCTTGTCGCCCCATCCCCTCCACACACGGTGCTGCCTCCCCAGACTGCTGCGGCCGGGGTGAGGGGGAGGGGCTGCTTCTCCGGTTTATGTCGAAAAATTCAGATGTTCAGGGCCCTTGTTTTTCAGTGGCCATCAGTTCATCAGGCTTAGGCTACTTTCACACTTGCGTTGGACGGCTTCTGTAGCATTGCGTTGTGTGACGGATGCAACGGATCGTACAAAACAACGGAATCTTTTTTTTTCTTCTTCTTCTTCTTTCGTTTTATCGGCGGCAGACTATTGTGAACGATCAGCTGATTGCTCACAGTAGCCGGCCGCCGGGTGATCAGCTGATCGCTCACAGTAGCCGGCCGCCGGGCGATCAGCTGATCGCTCCCAGTAGCCGGCCGCCGGGTGATCAGCTGATCGCTCACAGTAGCCGGCCGCCGGGTGATCAGCTGATCGCTCACAGTAGCCGGCCGCCGGGTGATCAGCTGATCGCTCACAGTAGCCGGCCGCCGGGTGATCAGCTGATCGCTCACAGTAGCCGGCCGCCGGGTGATCAGCTGATCGCTCACAGTAGCCGGCCGCCGGGTGATCAGCTGATCGCTCACAGTAGCCGGCCGCCGGGTGATCAGCTGATCGCTCACAGTAGCCGGCCGCCGGGTGATCAGCTGATCGCTCACAGTAGCCAGCCGCCGGGTGATCAGCTGATCGCTCACAGTAGCCGGCCGCCGGGTGATCAGCTGATCGCTCACAGTAGCCGGCCGCCGGGTGATCAGCTGATCGCTCACAGTAGCCAGCCGCCGGGTGATCAGCTGATCGCTCACAGTAGCCGGCCGCCGGGTGATCAGCTGATCACTCACAGTAGCCGGCCACCGGGTGATCAGCTGATCGCTCACAGTAGCCGGCCACCGGGTGATCAGCTGATCGCTCACAGCAGCCGGTCGCTGGGTGATCAGCTGATCGCTCACAGTAGCCGGTCGCCGGGTGATCAGCTGATCGCTCACAGTAGCCGGCCACCGGGTGATCAGCTGATCGCTCACAGTAGCCGGCCACCGGGTGATCAGTTGATCGCTCACAGCAGCCGGTCGCCGGGTGATCAGCTGATCGCTCACAGTAGCCGGCCACCGAGTGATCAGTTGATCGCTCACAGCAGCCGGTCGCCGGGTGATCAGCTGATCGTTCGGCCGCCAAGAATGTGTGCGGGGGGCGGAGTGCGTGGTGGGTGGAGCCGAGTGGGACCATGGCGCTGAGGACGTCAGTGCAGCGAGGAATGCAAAGCTGGGGACAGGTGAGTGTGAGTGTGTGTGTGCGTGCGTGTGTACATGTGGAGTGGAGTGCGGGAGGGGGTGGAGCCAAGCGGGGAAGTGTCGGGCTCCCTGCACACGTGGCCAGGGTAAATATCGGGTAACTAGGCAAAGCACTTTGCTTGGTTACCCGATATTTACCTTGGTTACCAGCGTACACCGCTTAGCGCTGGCTCCTTGCACCCGTAGCCAGGGTAAATATCGGGTAACTAGGCAAAGCGCATTGCTTAGTAACCCGATGTTTAGCCTGGTTACGTGTGCAGGGAGCCAGAGAGAGCATGCGCAGCGAAATCCTACGGATTGCGCTGCTCAAAAAACGCTACATGCAGCGTTCCCTCCGCCCGATGCAGCGTCAAAATAACAACGCTGCGTCATGCAGCGGATGCAACGCAAGACCATCTGTTGCTATCTGTAGCTAATAGAAGTCTATGAGGAATATAACGGTTTCCTGCAATGGTTACCGTAATTCCTCAAGGCTGCGGATAGCAACGGAAGCCGTCCAACGCAAGTGTGAAAGTAGCCTTATGCTGTTCTGAGCTGTAAGTTTTGGGAACCCATGCAAAATTATCAGGAGCCACATTCAGGGTATATACAGTGCCTTGCGAAAGTATTCGCCCCCCTTGAATTTTTCAACCTTTTCCCACATTTCAGGCTTCAAACATAAAAATAAAAATGTTAATGTTCTGGTGAAGAATCTACAAGTGACACAATTGTGAAGTTGAACAAAATTTATTGCTTATTTTAAACTTTTATAAAAAATTAATAACTGTAAATTGTGGTGTGCAATATTATTCCTCCCCTTTACTTTCAGTGCAGCAAACTCACTCCAGAAGTTGATTGAGGATCTCTGAATGATCCAATGTTGTCCTAAATGACTGATGATGATAAATATAATCCCCTGTGTGTAATCAAGTCTCCGTATAAATGCCCCTGCTCTGTGATAGTCTCAGTGTTCTGTGTAAAGCGCAGAGAGCATCATGAAGACCAAGGAACACAACAGGCAGGTCCGTGATACTGTTGTGGAGAAGTTTAAAGCCGGATTTGGTTACAAAAAGATTTCCACAACTTTAAACATCCCAAGAAGCCCTGTGCAAGCGATCATATTGAAATGGAAGGAGCATCATACCCCTGCAAATCTACCAAGACCCGGCCGTCCATCCAAACTATCATCTCACACAAGGAGAAGACTGATCAGAGATGCAGCCAAGAGGCCCATGATCCCTCTGGATGATCTGCAGAGATCTACAGCTGAGGTGGGAGAGTCTGTCCATAGCACAACAATCAGTCTACACTGCACAAATCTGGCCTTTATGGAAGAGTGGCAAGAAGAAAGCCATTTCTCAAAGATATCCATAAAAAGTGTTGTTTAACGTTTGCCACAAGCCGCCTGGAGACACCAAACATGTGGAAGAAGGGGCTCTGCTCAGATGAAACCAAAATCACACTATTTGGGCACAATGCCAAATAATATGTTTGACGTAAAAGCAACACAGCTCCTCACCCTGAACAACACCATCCCCACTGTCAAACATGGTGGAGGCAGCATCATGGTTTGGGCCTGCTTTTCTTCAGCAGGGACAGGGAAGATGTTTAAAATTGATGGGAAGATGGATGGAGCCAAATACAGGACCATTCTTGAAGAAAACCTGTTGGAGTCTGCAAAAGACCTGAGACTGGGACAGAGATTTGTCTTTCAACAAGACAATGATCCCAAACATAAAGCAAAATCTACAATGGAATGGTTCACAAATAACCGTATCCAGGTGTTAGAATGGCCAAGTCACAGCCCAGACCTGAACCCAATCGAGAATCTGTGGAAAGAGCTGAAAACTGCTGTTCACAAACGCCTCCATCCAACCTCACTCAGCTCCAGCTGTTTACAAAGGAAGAATGGGCGAGAATTTCAGCCTCTCCATGTGCAAAACTGATAGACACATACCCCAAGAGACTGCAGCTGTAATCGCAGCAAAAGGATTCACTTACAGGGGATGAATAATATTGCACATTACAATTTTCTGCTTATTATTTTATATAAAAGTTTAAAATAAGCAATAAATATTGTTCATCTTCACAATTGTGTCACTTGTTGATTCTTTACCAGAACATTAACATTTTATCTTTATGTTTGAAGCCTGAAATGTGGGAAAAGGTTGAAAAATTCAAGGGGGCTGAATACTTTCGCAAGGCACTGTACAATTCTCCTTCTTCCTAACTCCTTCTAATGTTGGGGTTGATCCATAAAGTGTAAAGAGAAGGTTTATTCTTCAAATATGAAGGAAATTCCCTGTATGTTGCCAGTGCTCCCCATCACGCTGCCCCCCAGTACTGTGCTGTGTGACACAGCTGCCGCAGCGCTCAGTGTCGGAGGCACGCCCCGAGATTTGGCTCCTGCGAAAGGTCAGAATTATAATAAAAGCAGCATTCCTTGGATATATCTTAGATTTATGTTTTTATTATTGCAACATGGAATTAACCTTTAATCTCTTAATCCAGTCCAGTTGTCGATATCTGGAGGGGGGTAAGAATCATAAACCCCCAGCGATGAAATCAGTGTCCCCCTGGACAATTCCAGCCCGCAGCCCCCCGTTCAGTGTGGTGTGTGGGTAAACGTGTAACAATGTAACCAGTGGTGGGACAGTAACGTCTGCGGAGGCTTCCCTTGGGGTGACATCACATCTGGCCCCAAAGTCTGTCCTTCTCTCATTTTCTTTGTGCGCTCACACCGCCGGCTTCGTCTGACATCATTGGACGCAAAGAGGTCCGCATCTGTCCAACCTCGGAGGAATCTGAACTTTCTTCTAGATTTTGATGATGTCGCTACACAAGAAAAATCAGATAAACAAGTGGAATTTCAGCAAGCACGCACTAATCCTGCTCAGGCGAACGGCACCCTCTAATCCTGCGCACATCAACGGCACGCTCTAATCCTGTGCACGCGAACGGCACCCTCTAATCCTGCGCACATCAACGGCACCCTCTAATCCTGTGCACACGAGCAACACGCACTAATCCTGCTCAGGCGAACGGCACGCTCTAATCCTGTGCACATGAAGGGCACGCTCTAATCCTGCGCACGCGAACGGCACGCTCTAATCCTGCACACATGAGCAGCACGCTCTAATCCTACGCATGCGAGCGGCACCCTCTAATCCTGTGCACGCGAGCGGCACGCTCTAATCCTGTGCACATGAGCGGCACACTCTAATCCTGCGCACATGAGCGGCACACTCTAATCCTGTGCACATGAGCGGCACACTCTAATCCTGCGCACATGAGTGGCACGCTCTAATCCTGTGCACATGAGCGGCACACTCTAATCCTGCGCACATGAGCGGCACACTCTAATCCTGCACACATAACCAGCACACTCTAATCCTGCACACATGAGCAGCACACTCTAATCCTGCGCACATGAGCGGCACACTCTAATCCTGCGCACATGAGCGGAAGCCTCTAATCCTGCACACATGAGCGTCACACTCTAATCCTGTGCACGCGATCGGCACCCTCTAATCCTGTGCACATGAGCGGCACCCTCTAATCCTGCACAGATGAGCAGCACCCTCTAATCCTGCACACATAGGCGGCACCCTCTAATCCTGCACACATGAGCGTCATGCTCTAATCCTGTGCACATGAGTGGCACACTCTAATCCTGCACACGCGAGCGGCACACTCTAATCCTGTGCACGCGATCGGCACCCTCTAGTCCTGTGCACGCCAGTAGCACCCTCTAATCCTGCGCACGCGAGCAGCACTCTCTAATCCTGCGCACGCGATTGGCACCCTCTAATCCTGCGCACGCGAGCAGCACTCTCTAATCCTGCGCACGTGAGCGGCACCCTCTAATCCTGCGCACGCAAGCGGCACCCTCTAATTCTGCAAATGCGAGCGGTACCCTCTAATCCTGTGCATATGAGTGGCATACTCTAATCCTGCAAACGCGAGCGGCACCCTCTTATCTTGCGCACGTGAGCGGCAACCTATAATCCTGCGCACGCGAGCGGCACCCTCTAATCCTGCGCACGCGAGCAGCACCCTCTAATCTTGCGCATGCGAGCGGCACACTCTAATCCTGTGCATGTGAGTAGCACATTTTAATCCTGCACACGCGAGCAGCACGGGGGAAGAACTCTTGTGAGACGTTACATAAAATAAAATTTTACATACTATCAACTCCCGAGCCACCGCCCTCCTTATTCCTGCTCCTGTTCCATCTCCATTTCCATGTTTCCTCAGGCTTCCTACTGACTGAGTAGGAGGAACCTAAAACAAGTCTGCGTCATTTGCAGAGGCAGTGTAACCTATAGCAAGTATTTTCTAGAAAACCGGTAGTGACGCTGAGTAAACTACAGAAGCAAAGTGATGCAAATATTCCACCAGGGTTACACCATCGATATGGAGTTACTGTAATAAAGGTGTCTTGAAGGGGTCGTGTAACGTGGCGCGGGGTGATAATCATGGGTGGGGTGATCGTCTGCCGCACCCCGAGACGCTACATAAATCTGGCGGTCCTGGCTGGGTGTGTGGTGCTGCACTCCGGAGGCGACAAGTCTTCGCAGGTCGCATAATGCGGATGGTTTTGGCCGGGACCAGTTGGTAGATACACAGATCATTGAGGGGGACCACAAGGTCATAAAAAAGATATATTTAATAACATAATCTTTGCTCCTTCTCTTCAGGACACCCACATCATGCGGCTCTGCTGCTCCTCACACCTGAGCTCTGCTCCTGTCACAGGCCGGGCCCTGGCTGACGTTACCACAGCAACCGTCCCTCTCCCTCTGCACTAGCTCCTCCCCCATAGGCTAATCCCAACTGTCACCTGCCTGTTGCCGGGCAGATTTCACCTTTCACCTATAACGTTTCTATACCTTATTAAGCATTGTACATTATCTATATATATAATTGCCTTATTCTGTCTGTCTTGCTCCAAAATGACGTCATTACAGTGACAACCGTCGCCACACCGCGCGCGCTAAAGAGCCTGCGACCAACGGCTCAGCTAACTGAACAGCCCGATTTATGGGCCGACAGGACGACGCCCGACACTTTTCCCCGCACCCACACGGAGCCCCGACTCCCCGGTGAGTGCTGCACCCCCAGGAGCCCACACCGGCAACCCAACCGAGACATACCCACCGCTCGCCTCCGCCCCCCGCACACATTACCCCACTCGGCTCCACCCCCCTCGCACTCCGCATGTACAGTCATATGAAAAAGTTTGTGCACCCCTATTAATGTTAACCTTTTTTCTTTATAACAATTGGGTTTTTGCTATTTCAGTTCCATATATCTAATAACTGATGGACTGAGTAATATTTCTGGATTGAAATGAGGTTTATTGTACTAACAGAAAATGTGCAATCCGCATTTAAACAAAATTTGACCGGTGCAAAAGTATGGGCACCTCAACATAAAAGTGACATTAATATTTTGTAGATTCTCCTTTTGCAGAAATCACCGCCTCTAGTCACTTCCTGTAGCTGTTAATGAGTTCCTGGATCCTGGATGAAGGTAGATTTGACCATTCCTGGTTACAAAACAATTCCAGTTCAGTTGAGTTTGATGGTCGCCGAGCATGGACAGCCGCTTCACATCATCCCACAGATGTTCAATGATATTCAGGTCTGGGGACTGGGATGGCCATTCCAGAACATTGTAATTGTTCCTCTGCATGAATGCCTGAGTAGATTTGGAGCGGTGTTTTGGATCATTGTCTTGCTGAAATATCCATCCCCTGCGTAACTTCAACTTCGTCACTGATTCTTGCACATTATTGTCAAGAATCTGCTGATACTAAGTTGAATCCATGCGACCCTCAACTTTAACAAGATTCCCGGTGCCGGCATTGGCCACACAGCCCCAAAGCATGATGGAACCTCCACCAAATTTTACTGTGGGTAGCAAGTGCTTTTCTTGGAATGCCGTGTTTTTTTGCCTCCATGCATAACGCCTTTTTGTATGACCAAACAACTCAATCTTTGTTTCATCAGTCCAGGACCTTCTTCCAAAATGTAACTGGCTTGTCCAATGGGCTTTTGCATATCTCAGGCGACTCTGTTTGTGGCGTGCTTCCAGAAACGGCTTCTTTCCCATCACTCTCCCATACAGCTTCTCCTTGTGCAACTGGTGACCGATGCACATTGACACCATCTGCAGCAAGATGATGCTGCAGGTCTTTGGAGGTGGTCTGTGGATTGTCCTTGACTGTTCTCACCATTCTTCTTCTCTGCCTTTCTGATATTTTTCTTGGCCTGCCACTTCTGGGCTTAACAAGAACTGTACCTGTGTTCTTCCATTTCCTTATTATGCTCCTCACAGTGGAAACTGACAGTTTAAATCTCTGAGACAACTTTTTGTGTCCTTCCCCTGAACAACTATGCTGAATAATCTTTGTTTTCAGATCATTTGAGAGTTGTTTTGAGGAGCCCATGATGCCACTCTTCATAGGAGATTCAAATAGGAGAACAACTTGCAAGTGGCCACCTTAAATACCTTTTCTCATGATTGGATACACCTGCCTATGAAGTGCAAAGCTCAATGAGGTTACAAAACCAATTTACTGCTTTAGTAAGTCAGTAAAAAGTAGTTAGGAGTGTTCAAATCAAGAAATTGATAAGGGTGCCCATACTTTTGCACCGGTCAAATTTTGTTTAAATGCGGATTGCACATTTTCTGTTAGTACAATAAACCTCATTTCAGTCCAGAAATATTACTCAGTCCATCAGTTATTAGATATATGACACTGAAATAGCAAAACCCCAAATTGTTAAAAAGAAAAAAGGTTAACATTAATAGGGGTGCACAAACTTTTTCATATGACTGTATACAGTGAACACACACGAATAGTCACCTGTCCCCAGCCATGCAGTCCCCAGCACTGACGTCCTCAGCGCCATGGGCCCGCTCGGCTCCATCCGCCCCGCACTCCGCCCCCCGCACACATTACCCCGCTCGGATCAGCCCCCCGCACTTCGCCCTCCGCATGTATACACTGAACACACACACACACATACACACCTGGATAGTCACCTGTCCCCAGCCATGCAGTCTCCGACACTGACATCCTCAGCGCCATGGGCCCGCTCGGCTCCAACCCCCCCGCACTCCGCCCCCTGCACACATTTCCCCGCTCAGCTCCACCCACCCGCACTCCTCCCTCCGCATGTATACACTGAACACACACACACACACACACACACACACCTGGATAGTCACCTGTCCCCAGCCATGCAGTCCCTAACACTAACGTCCTCAGCGCCATGGCCCCGCTCGGCTCCACCCAACCCGCACTCCACCCCCTGCACACATTACCCCACTCTGCCCACCCGCACTCCGCCCTCCGCATGTATACACTGAACACACGCACACACACACACACACACACACCTGGATAGTCACCTGTCCCCAGCCATGCAGTCGCCAGCACTGACCGTGCTCAGCGCCATGGCCCCGCTCGGCTCCATCTCCCCCGCACTCCGCCCCCTTCACACATTACCCCGCTCGGATCAGCCCCCCGCACTTTGCCCTCCGCCCTCCGCATGTATACACTGAACACACACACACATAAACACATACACACCTGGATAGTCACCTGTCCCCAGCCATGCAGTCTCCGACACTGACATCCTCAGCACCATGGCTCCGCTTGGCTCCAACCCCCCCGCACTCCTCCCCCTGCACACATTACCTTGCTCGGCTCCGCCCCCCCCCGCACTCCTCCCTCCGCATGTATACACTGAACACACACACACACACCTGATAGTCACCTGTCCCCAGCCATGCAGTCGCCAGCACTGACCGTCCTCAGCGCCATGGCCCCGCTCGGCTCTACCTACCCCGCACTCCACCCTCCGCACACATTACCCCACTCGGCTTCGCCCACCCGCACTCCGCCCTCCGCATGTATACACTGAACACGCGCACACACACATACACACACCTGGATAGTTACCTGTCCCCAGCCATGCAGTCCCTAACACTAACGTCTTCAGCGCCATGGGCCCGCTCGGCTCCATCCGCCCCGCACTCCGCCCCCCGCACACATTACCCCGCTCGGATCAGCCCCCCGCACTTCGCCCTCCGCATGTATACACTGAACACACACACACACATACACACCTGGATAGTCACCTGTCCCCAGCCATGCAGTCTCCGACACTGACATCCTCAGCGCCATGGGCCCGCTCGGCTCCAACCCCCCCGCACTCCGCCCCCTGCACACATTTCCCCGCTCAGCTCCACCCACCCGCACTCCTCCCTCCGCATGTATACACTGAACACACACACACACACACCTGGATAGTCACCTGTCCCCAGCCATGCAGTCCCTAACACTAACGTCCTCAGCGCCATGGCCCCGCTCGGCTCCACCCAACCCGCACTCCACCCCCTGCACACATTACCCCACTCCGCCCACCCGCACTCCGCCCTCCGCATGTATACACTGAACACACGCACACACACACACACACACACACCTGGATAGTCACCTGTCCCCAGCCATGCAGTCGCCAGCACTGACCGTGCTCAGCGCCATGGCCCCGCTCGGCTCCATCTCCCCCGCAATCCGCCCCCTTCACACATTACCCCGCTCGGATCAGCCCCCCGCACTTTGCCCTCCGCCCTCCGCATGTATACACTGAACACACACACACATAAACACATACACACCTGGATAGTCACCTGTCCCCAGCCATGCAGTCTCCGACACTGACATCCTCAGCACCATGGCTCCGCTCGGCTCCAACCCCCCCGCACTCCTCCCCCTGCACACATTACCTTGCTCGGCTCCGCCCCCCCGCACTCCTCCCTCCGCATGTATACACTGAACACACACACACACACCTGATAGTCACCTGTCCCCAGCCATGCAGTCGCCAGCACTGACCGTCCTCAGCGCCATGGCCCCGCTCGGCTCTACCTACCCCGCACTCCACCCTCCGCACACATTACCCCACTCGGCTTAGCCCACCCGCACTCCGCCCTCCGCATGTATACACTGAACACGCGCACACACACATACACACACCTGGATAGTTACCTGTCCCCAGCCATGCAGTCCCTAACACTAACGTCTTCAGCGCCATGGCCCCGCTCGGCTCCACCCACCCCGAACTCCGCCCCCCGCACACATTACCCCGCAGGATGGGGGCACATGTCAGGATGGTGGCTGCACCACAATGGGGGCACATTCCAGCAGCAGCATATTTTTACTTCACTTTACTCTGTTCATGGCCTTCTTTCATTACAAGCCATGGACATTATTAACATTAGACTCATTTATTAAAACTGCTCCTTCTGTTGTTTGTCATTTTAAAACCAATAAACAAATATAAGAATACTAAATTACACCGAACCCCTCCAGCCCATTCATTACCTCATTATTCACTCTGCTGACCTACATACACATTCTAGACTACCCCATACGTTACAATCGGGCCACCTTCTAGTATACGGTATATATAATATTACACCTTATACCAATACACATACTGAATACTACATCATCAATATTGCTGCACCTCTACATAGTGACTTTCTCAACTCTCCTGCATCTTGTACATTACAATCCTCTACATTATACATATACATTCCAACATAACATTACCTTACAACTTATCACATATATACGGTATATACTGTATATACACTACAGTTCAAAAGTTTAGGGTCACTTAGATATTTCCTTATTTTTTTTCAATGAAGCTAACATTAAATTACACAGAAATCCCCTCTATACATTGTTAATGTGGTAAATGACTATTCCAGCTCCAAACGTCTCTGGTGTTTAATTCAATATCTACATAGGTGTATAGAGGCCCATTTCCAACAGCCACCACTCCAGTGTTCTAATGGTACATTGTGTTTGCTAACTGTGTTAGAAGGCTAATGGATGTTCAGAAATCCCTTGAAAACCCTTGTGCAAGTATGTTAGCACAGCTGAAAACAGTATTGCTGATTAGAGAAGCTATAAAACTGACCTTCCTTTGAGCTAGTTGAGAATCTGGAGCATTACATTTGTTAGTTCAATTAAACCCTCAAAATGGCCAGAAAAAGATAACTTTCATGTGACATGTTAGGAACCGGCGCCGCCATAGCCGCAAGCAGCTTGCTGCGGTTCCTGTTGCGCCCAGGCGCCGGCTGCCGTTCTTGGCCGTGCCTCGGGGCGTCCAGTTGGCTGCTCCTTCCACCACATCTAAGTGTGGAGAGGCGGCTAGTGCGTATGCGCGTGCCAATGTACCCCAGCCAGAGTCTATGCCCAGTGTTTTGCCTAGTGAGCATGCTCAGCCTGATTGTGTCATTTCTGAAACTAAGTCCTCAGTTCAGGCTACTGAGCATGCTCCCACAATTAATCCTAACAGCCTCTTTGCACAGGTACTTGGACTTCGTGCTGTGTCTAAGTTCTGGGATGTGCCTACTGAGCATGCTCAAACTCATAGTCTGATTTCTGAGACTGTTGCTCAGGCTACTGAGCATGCTCAGCCACTTAGTGCATCAGAGGCTAGGTCCGGTAAGGACCTCACTGAGCATGTCCGTGAGGTGGCAGGCCCTGATAGGGCAGAAGGTGTCAGGTGTCCTGATGATGTGGCCACTCCGGACTGGCTCACAGAGGCCCGCCCCTATGGTCTGGCACCTCACCATTGGTCGTCAGACGATGACTGGTGAAGTGTTTGGGGCGTGGCTGCCATGAGGTCATCAGTGGTGTGGCAGTTCCGGATAGGTCGCTGGCGACGTCACTGATGACATGGCACTCTGCTATTGGACATTGGTGGTCCCACCCTGGGTTTGGGGCGGATCTAGGTTATAAAAGGGGCTGGAGACAACATGGAGGTGCGCAGTCTTCACTCATATTCACTTAGAATTCATGGTGGCATAAGCTTTGTTGGAAGCGGTAAGTAGGGCTAGGCGAACGGTGGCTGTCACGCCAAGATTCGTGGCTCAGCACATTAGGGTCAGGCGCCGTGCTTCCTTGCTACCATTCCTGTTGTGCTATAGCAGTCCAGTGGCGTTAACTGGGCTGCGGCTGCTGCGTCACCTGTCCAGTTGTGCCTCCTACGCACACGGACAGCATACCTGCTGCGTCACATGTCCGAGAGTGCCCTCTACGCACACGGACAATGCACCTGTTGCGCCCCAGGACCCCTGTGGAGTTAACAGGGTGTTCCAGGATTGGGTGTGTGAACCTATTATCCTCCTTGGCTTCCCAGTCTATGCTACGGGTGTGATCCCTTGGCCTGCCGTGTCGTCTACACACGTGGCTAGTCGAGTAGTGACCAGAAACGCTAATCGAAGGACCGCTCGGCCTGTCATGTCTGACACATGTGGCCGACAGGACGCTGTCGCAGCGGTCTTCTCGGTCAACGCTACCTGGTCACCATCCGGTCTGACGTGTTCCCTGCACACGTGGTCGGGGTTGCGCCAATTTCACCGACACGCTAACTGGGTTGTCGTCCGGTCTGATGTGTCACTACACACGTGACCGGTTCCCTGGGTTATCTCAGAGCCATCCAGCTCTATAGTCTCCGCCTAACCCACAGGAGGCCAGCAGCTCCATTACCATCTGGAGCACGGTGAGCCCCGACTGGCGATTGGGATATATACCCCTGGTCCTAATCTGCCAGTCCCCCGTAACATGACACTCGACAGTCTATTCTTGTTCTTAAGAATGAAGGATATTCCATGCAAGAAATTGCCAAGAAACTGACGATTTTCTACAATGGTGTGTACTACTCCCTTCAGAGGAGAGCACAAACAGGCTGTAACCAGAGTAGAAAGAGAAGTGGGAGGCCGCGCTGCACAACTGAGCAACAGGACAAGGACATTACAGTCTCTAGTGTGAGAAATCGACGCCTCACAGGTCCTCAACTGGCAGCTTCATTACATAGTACCCGCAAAACACCAGTGTCAACGTCTACAGTGAAGAGGTGACTCCGGGATGCCGGCCTTCAGGGCAGAGGGGCAAAGAAAAAGCCATATCTGAGACTGGCTAATAAAAGGAAAATATTAATATGGGCAAAAGAACACAGACATTGGACAGAGGAAGATTGGAAAAAAGTGTTATGGACAGACAAATCGAAGTTTGAGGTGTTTGGATCACACAGAAGAACATTTTTGAGATGCAGAACAACTGAAATGATGCTGGAAGAGAGCCTGACGCCTTCTGTCAACCATGGTGGAGGTAATGTGATGGTCTGGGGTTGCTTTGGTGCTGGTAAAGTGGGAGATTTGTACAAGGTAAAAGGGATTTTGAATCTGGAAGGCTATCACTCCATTTTGCAACACCATGCCATACCCTGTGGACAGCGCTTGATTGGAGCCAATTTCACCCTACAACAGGACAATGACCCAAAGCAACCTCCAAATTATGCATGAACTTTTTAGGGAAGAAGCCGGCAGCTGGTATTCTATCTGTAATGGAGGGGCCCAGTCACCAGATCTCAACCCTATAGAGCTGTTGTGGGAGCAGCTTGACCGTATGGTGCCAAAAAGTGCCCATCAAGCCAATCGTACTTGTGGGGGGGAAGCATGGGGTGAAATATCTCCAGATTACATCTGCAAATTAACCCGTTGAATGCCAAAGGTCTGCAAAGCTGGATTTGCTGCAAAGGAGCATTCTGTGCCGAAAGCAAAGTGTGAAGAGAAATTATTATTTCACGTAAAAATCATTATTGTTAACCTCGTCACTGATTGGACGATATTTTCTATTCATTATGCAACTCATCTGATAAATAAAAGTAGGCTTTTTCATGGAAAAGACAAAATTGACAGACAGGTGGAGTTCTGCTTTAATTTAAGGGCGCTCAGGGGCATGGCTTTGTCCCCATTGGAAACCCCAAATTTACAACATATGAACCGATACATTCGCTGGGTTGTCAATTAGTGACAACCCCTTTAAAAGCTGTAATGGCGGCCATATTGGTTGTCACGTAGCTTTTTTAAAGTTAAATCATTCTTCATCCATAACTGATTTTTTTTTACTCTCACCCAATAAACTCTCTCTGCCCTTCTTTCCAAGAACGAGAGGAGCGGATCTATAAAACGACCTTTTCAGGTAAATTCTTAAAGTCTCAGACTGAAGAAATACAAACATTACAATGTATCTATGGAGTGAGACCAACTCCCCAAATCCGGTCCAAAGCACGGCCCCTGTCTGCTCCAATTCATCCACATGTAACAATTTGTATTAAAATGTATTCAGGAACATTCCCCCGTAGAGTCCGAGTGACAGGAACCGTCTTCACGTTAATAGGTGATTTATACTTGTGCTTGGAAGGGTCTGCAGATTTCGGGACAGGCCGATTTATAAAGTCAAGCCCCACCAGTGTTCCTGAATGGATTTCAAGACAAGCTTTCCTCTAGGGGAGCGAGGACAGGAGAGGTTTATACTTTTCCTCCACTCCACGCCCTTAGAATCTCCAGCAACAAACCCTTATGAGAATGCCAGCGGAGGGATCCATTACATAGGCCACGAAGCATGAGTCACGGCTCGTGAAAGGAGGGTTCTGAGATCCTTATCTGCGTGAGACATCACCATCTGACCCTGACTCAATGGCTTCTCAGAGGTCACCACAACGTGACGGGAAGAAGGCTCCAGAACGTTCCACTCCCGAAACCTGATCGCTACAGTTACAGTTACTTCCTGGTGACGTAACAGAAGACCTGCGCAGATGTCCACCGCTGCCGGATCCTTTGGAGAATGTTCTCTCCCAACATCCAAAAGCAAAGGTACATTTTGGAGAATTTCTCAAAAAGACCTCAATTACTTTGCCCCTCGATATGGAAAATCTCAGTAAACTCAATAAAAACTGACCACTCGATGGGAAAATGGATGTGTTCATTTTCAGGACCAGAATAAAGTTTTGGCAAAAAGGGGCAGATACCATGAGACTGGGTCCTCCACCGCCCCATCCGCACCTCGCTATAACAACACATCATTCCTTTTTTTTGGGTCACGGTGATGTTTGTGAGATTATTTGAGATGTTACATGGGTGCTCTGTAGAGCTGTTATATGGGTGCTCTGTAGAGCTGTTATATGGGGGCTCTGTAGAGCTGTTATATGGGGGCTCTGTAGAGCTGTTATATGGGTGCTCTGTAGAGCTGTTATATGGGTGCTCTGTAGAGCTATTATATGGGTGCTCTATAGAGCTGTTATATGGGTGCTCTGTAGAGCTGTTATATGGGGGCTCTGTAGAGCTGTTATATGGGTGCTCTGTAGAGCTGTTATATGGGTGCTCTGTAGAGCTTTTATATGCGTGCTTTGTAGAGCTGTTATATGGGGGCTTTGTAGAGCTGTTATATGGGGGCTCTGTAGAGCTGTTATATGGGTGCTCTGTAGAGCTGTTATATGGGTGCTCTGTAGAGCTGTTATATGGGTGCTCTGTAGAGCTGTTATATGGGTGCTCTGTAGAGCTGTTATATGGGGGCTCTGTAGAGCTGTTATATGGGTGCTCTGTAGAGCTGTTATATGGGTGCTCTGTAGAGCTGTTATATGGGTGCTCTGTAGAGCTGTTATATGGGTGCTCTGTAGAGCTGTTATATGGGTGCTCTGTAGAGCTGTTATATGGGGTTCTGTAGAGCTGTTATATGGGTGGCTCTGTAGAGCTGTTATATGGGTGCTCTATAGAGCTATTATATGGGTGCTCTATAGAGCTGTTATATGGGTGCTTTGTAGAGCTGTTATATGGGTGCTCTGTAGAGCTGTTATATGCGTGCTTTGTAGAGCTGTTATATGGGGGCTCTGTAGAGCTGTTACATGGGTGCTCTGTAGAGCTGTTATATGCGTGCTTTGTAGAGCTGTTATATGGGGGCTTTGTAGAGCTGTTACATGGGTGCTCTGTAGAGCTGTTATATAGGTGCTCTGTAGAGCTGTTATATGAGTGCTCTGTAGAGCTGTTACATGGGTGCTCTGTAGAGCTGTTATATGCGTGCTTTGTAGAGCTGTTATATGGGGGCTCTGTAGAGCTGTTATATGGGTGCTTTGTAGAGCTGTTATATGGGTGCTCTGTAGAGCTTTTGCATGGGTGCTCTGTAGAGCTGTTATATGGGTGCTCTGTAGAGCTGTTATATGGGTGCTTTGTAGAGCTGTTACATGGGTGCTCTGTAGAGCTTTTACATGGGTGCTCTGTAGAGCTGTTATATGGGTGCTCTGTAGAGCTGTTATATGGGTGCTCTGTAGAGCTGTTATATGGGTGCTCTGTAGAGCTGTTACTTGGGTGCTCTGTAGAGCTGTTATATGCATGCTTTGTAGAGCTGTTATATGGGTGCTCTGTAGAGCTGTTATATGCGTGCTTTGTAGAGCTGTTATATGGGTGCTTTGTAGAGCTGTTATATGGGTGCTCTGTAGAGCTGTTATATGGGTTCTCTGTAGAGCTGTTATATGGGTGCTCTGTAGAACTGCTATATGGGTGCTCTGTAGAGCTGTTATATGGGTGCTCTGTAGAGCTGTTATATGGGTGCTCTGTAGAGCTGTTATATGGGGGCTCTGTAGAGCTGTTACATGAGTGCTCTGTAGAGCTGTTACATGGGTGCTCTGTAGAGCTGTTATATGGGTGCTCTGTAGAGCTGTTATATGGGTGCTCTGTAGAGCTGTTATATGGGTGCTCTGTAGAGCCGTTACTTGGGTGCTCTGTAGAGCTGTTAAATGCATGCTTTGTAGAGCTGTTATATGGGTGCTCTGTAGAGCTGTTATATGCGTGCTTTGTAGAGCTGTTATATGGGGGCTTTGTAGAGCTGTTACATGGGTGCTTTGTAGAGCTGTTATATGGGTGCTCTGTAGAGCTGTTATATGGGTGCTCTGTAAAGCTGTTATATGGGTGCTCTGTAGAGCTGTTACATGGGTGCTCTGTAGAGCTGTTATATGGGTGCTCTGTAGAGCTGTTATATGGGTGCTCTGTAGAGCTGTTATATGGGTGCTTTGTAGAGCTGTTATATGGGTGCTCTGTAGAGCTTTTACATGGGTGCTCTGTAGAGCTGTTATATGGGTGCTCTGTAGAGCTGTTATATGGGTGCTTTGTAGAGCTGTTACATGGGTGCTCTGTAGAGCTTTTACATGGGTGCTCTGTAGAGCTGTTATATGGGTGCTCTGTAGAGCTGTTATATGGGTGCTCTGTAGAGCTGTTATATGGGTGCTCTGTAGAGCTGTTACTTGGGTGCTCTGTAGAGCTGTTATATGCATGCTTTGTAGAGCTGTTATATGGGTGCTCTGTAGAGCTGTTATATGCGTGCTTTGTAGAGCTGTTATATGGGTGCTTTGTAGAGCTGTTATATGGGTGCTCTGTAGAGCTGTTATATGGGTTCTCTGTAGAGCTGTTATATGGGTGCTCTGTAGAACTGCTATATGGGTGCTCTGTAGAGCTGTTATATGGGTGCTCTGTAGAGCTGTTATATGGGTGCTCTGTAGAGCTGTTATATGGGGGCTCTGTAGAGCTGTTACATGAGTGCTCTGTAGAGCTGTTACATGGGTGCTCTGTAGAGCTGTTATATGGGTGCTCTGTAGAGCTGTTATATGGGTGCTCTGTAGAGCTGTTATATGGGTGCTCTGTAGAGCCGTTACTTGGGTGCTCTGTAGAGCTGTTAAATGCATGCTTTGTAGAGCTGTTATATGGGTGCTCTGTAGAGCTGTTATATGCGTGCTTTGTAGAGCTGTTATATGGGGGCTTTGTAGAGCTGTTACATGGGTGCTTTGTAGAGCTGTTATATGGGTGCTCTGTAGAGCTGTTATATGGGTGCTCTGTAAAGCTGTTATATGGGTGCTCTGTAGAGCTGTTACATGGGTGCTCTGTAGAGCTGTTATATGGGTGCTCTGTAGAGCTGTTATATGGGTGCTCTGTAGAGCTGTTATATGGGTGCTCTGTAGAGCTGTTAAATGGGTGCCCTGTAGAGCTGTTATATGGGTGCTTTGTAGAGCTGTTATATGGGGGCTCTGTAGAGCTGTTATATGGGTGCTCTGTAGAGCTGTTATATGGGTGCTCTGTAGAGCTGTTATATGGGTGCCCTGTAGAGCTGTTATATGGGTGCTCTGTAGAGCTGTGATATGGGTGCATTGTAGAGCTGTTATATGGGTGCTCTGTAGAGCTGTTATATGGGTGCTTTGTAGAGCTGTCATATGAAGGCTATGTAGAGCTATTATATGGGTGCCCTGTAGAGCTGTTATATGGGTGCTTTGTAGAGCTGTTATATGGGGGCTCTGTAGAGGTGTTATATGGGTGCTCTGAAGAGCTGTTATATGGGTGCTCTGTAGAGCTGTTATATGGGTGCTCTGTAGAGCTGTTATATGGGTGCTTTGTAGAGCTGTTATATGGGTGCTCTGTAGAGCTGTTATATGGGTGCTCTGTAGAGATGTTATATGGGGGCTCTGTAGAGCTGTTATATGGGTGCTCTATAGAGCTGTTATATGGGTGCTTTGTAGAGCTGTTATATGGGTGCTCTGTAGAGCTGTTATATGGGTGCTCTGTAGAGCTGTTATATGGGTGCTCTGTAGAGCTATTATATTGGGGCTCTGTAGAGCTATTATATAGGTGCTCTGTAGAGCTGTTATATGGCTGCTCTGTAGAGATGTTATATGGGGGCTCTGTAGAGCTGTTATATGGGTGCTCTATAGAGCTGTTATATGGGTGCTTTGTAGAGCTGTTATATGGGTGCTCTGTAGAGCTGTTATATGGGTGCTCTGTAGAGCTGTTATATGGGTGCTCTGTAGAGCTATTATATGGGGGCTCTGTAGAGCTATTATATGGGTGCTCTGTAGAGCTGTTATATGGGTGCTCTGTAGAGATGTTATATGAGGGCTCTGTAGAGCTGTTATATGGGTGCTCTATAGAGCTGTTATATGGGTGCTTTGTAGAGCTGTTATATGGGTGCTCTGTAGAGCTGTTATATGGGTGCTCTGTAGAGCTGTTATATGGGTGCTCTGTAGAGCTGTTATATGGGTGCTCTGTAGAGCTGTTATATGGGTGCTCTGTAGAGCTATTATATGGGGGCTCTGTAGAGCTATTATATGGGGGCTCTGTGGCTTCAATAATAGTGTGCACTATAGCAGCTCAAACAGACTTTCTTTGGCACCTTAGTGAAAGCATGGCTTGGAAAATGAACCAGGTAGAGGGAGAGGAGTCCAAAAAAGAGAAGAAGACACCCCAGGGTCGGCTCCCCCCAGTTCAGCTTAAGTGACAGATCACAATATGAAGAGACCTGTCAATCAAACAAAATTGGGGAGGGGGAAGTCGAAGAGTTCTGCTCAGTGGACATTTGGCAGGTGGAAGGATGGGTAGATGGACGGACAGACAGTGCTAAACTGGAGATCACTACAGAGATCACCTCCTGCCCTGGAGTCTACAAATTCCAATACAAAGCCATGTAATACCCAATATGTCCTGTGGTGGAGCTATAGGAAAACTGGACACTTAATTCTGTGAAGTACACAGGCGACCATTGGTGGTGATAGTGATGGGACAGGTTGTGGGTCTGTATATTTTTGCGTAACCATCAGACAAGCCCTTTAACCTTCTCTGTGGGGCACTACAGTGAGTATTATCACTTCTCCTCTATATTCCATCACCTTTAGGACTTTCCAAAAACAGTTTAAAATCAAAACAACTGAAATTCCCCCGGCAGCGGCGGCGCTGATAGAGCGTAGAGGATAGAGGATATACGCGCTGATTCCTAGAAATCGAATTCTTGTAAAGCTCCTGCGGATGACGGCGGCTCGGCAGGATTTACGATGTGCGGGAGAAGGTGCGACCTTCACAGCTTCACTCATTTATCAGAATTTCCGTAAACATCGCGTTCTTCAAACCTTTATTATGTAAAGAAACTTTAACCACCTTTTAATGGAAAGTTCTGTGACTTTGGCTTTTATTTTTTTACCAAGGACTTTGCAATAATGTTTGTCAATAAAAACTGTATTTGTCAGATTTGTTACAGAATTTGCAACTTTTGACACTTTGTTCCTCCAGAGCAAAATATCTATCTATCTATCTATTATCTATCTATTATCTATCTATCTATCTATCTATTATCTATCTATTATCTATCTATCTATCCCTCTATCTATCTATCTATCTATCCCTCTATCTATCTATCTATCTATCTATTATCTATCTATCTATCCCTCTATCTATCTATCTATCTATCTATTTATCTATCTATTATCTATCTATCTATCCCTCTATCTATCTATCTATCTATCTATTATCTATCTATCTATCCCTCTATCTATCTATCTATCTATTATCTATCTATCTATCTATTATCTATCTATCTATCTATCTATCTATCTATCTATCTATTATCTATCTATTATCTATCTATCTATCTATCCCTCTATCTATCTATCTATCTATCTATCTATTATCAATCTATTATCTATCTATCTATCCCTCTATCTATCTATTATCTATCTATCTATCTATCCCTCTATCTCTCTCTATCTATCTATCTATCTATCTATCCCTCTATCTATCTATCTATCTATCTATCTATCTATCTATCTATCTACAGTTATGTCTAGAAATATTTGGACAGTGACACAAGTTTTGTTATTTTAGCTGTTTACAAAAACATGTTCAGAAATACAATTATATAT